>NC_092215.1:10473694-10544151 GCF_043381705.1 Parasteatoda tepidariorum | reverse complement strand
TATATATATGTATATATATGTAATATATATGTATATATATATATATATGTATATATATATATATATGTAAGTTTGTAAGTAAGACTGAAATTCACGAAAAGTTTGAAATTTGTATATGCAATATACAGGGGTTGGACGAAATAATGGAAGCATTTATGTGGGTACTTAACTCATTTTTTCATATTTCTCAAGAAATGCTAAGAGGATTATATTAAGACTTGTAGATATTAAATTAAACAATTATATTATATTAAAACGATATCTCACACATATCAATAAGGTTTGAAGCTTATAAAGGTTTGATTTACGGGAAATAAATTACGAATGAAGAAAATATTTTTGCACCTTATATATACACCCTATACCAAAAATTACAGAGAAAAGCTTCCAACTCATTTCAATTACGCTGATTATCATCTAAAGTAACAGAGCAAAAGTTTATAAAGCTAGCTTAAATATTTATGGAGATATGAAAGTTTTTATAGATAAAAAAAAACTTATTTTTTCGATATACGTTTTCATACTATTTAATTTTCAAATCAAAACATTTTTAATTGTGTCAAAAACATTTTTGCTCTTGTGGGGTTTTTTGAATGGAAGACTAGAAATTGGATTAAAAAGAAAACAAGTTAAGAAATTAAAAATAAATAAATATCCGTTTTGATGAATTTTCCCAAATTTAAAGGGAAATCACTCACTTAGCTACAACTAGAGTTGCAAAGGGTGGAGAGAAAAAGCCCGGGAAACATAGAAAATTTCCAGTGTTTTTATTTCCAGGAATTAAAATGGGCATTCAAATCAAATTCATTTGCATTTCTTCATTAAAAGTAGCTGAAGCTTTTTGTGTGAAGCATTATGGTTAATAAGGTCAGTAAGTTGATTAAATTTTTGTTTAATTTTTGATGGTATATTTTGAAAAATAGCATGCCGCTATATGTCATTTTTTTTCAATGCCTTACGTAAGCAATTTTCAAAAATATGAATATTGTGATATGATAATTTTTTAGTAATAATCCGTATATTTTGAGTTGATATTTTTTGAAAATTTTTTAATTCTAAATTAATTATATTTAATAATTTGTTTAAAAAATTTATAAAGCTAAAAATATTTAATTTATATTTGACTTTTAGTAAAGTATTGTAAGATATTTTCAATTGAAATTTAGATAAAATAATACAATGAAGACTATAACAATTAAATTGAAGTATATGAAGCACTCAAATGCAAATGCTATTTTTGTTATTATTTTACAGTTGTTATATGCTATATGCAATTGTAATCTCTCAATTTATATTAGAAATAATTCAGTTTTACTCGACTTCGAAATTCTCAAAATTCTGGGTTTAATCCACAAAAACCTTAGTTTTTTTGTGAAACTGTGAGTTTTTGCATCACTCCGAAAACTGTGAGTTTTTTGCATCAATCAGAAAATTGTGAGTTTTTTGCATCACTCAGAAAACTGTGAGTTTTTTGCATCACTCAGGAAACTGTGAGCTTTTGGCATCACTGGATATAATTACATCACTGGATATTTTACATCAATGGATACTGGTCTGTTTTAGAACTTTTGACAGTTCCTCCAAATAAGAAATTTCCTTCCCATCAAATCTAATTATCGAAAAATAATAATAAAAATATTGAAAACACAAAATTATCGAAAATTGATGAAATTAAAAGGAATCTCATCTCTAGAAAAAGGATGGGAGGAAACGGATTCAATAGGTCGTTTGTACATTTGATTCAACTGTATCAACAAAGGATTGTTCATTAAATTTCATAGAGGAAAAAAAGAATCTTGCTGAATCCTGAAAAACTCCAGAATCCGAATAGGACCCATCGTTTTCTGAAGAGAAAAAACATTCCATGCTAATCACTTTAAACTAACTTTATGGTCAAGAATTTGAAAGAGGATTAGTTTTATAGTTAAACATCTTATAAGGAGCTAAAGAAGTTCTAAAACACGAACAGTTGTTGCAAAGAGGGAGATTTTGGGGATTTTCTCACTTAAATAGTAAAAAAATACCGTCACACCCCGCTATAGTGAACATGGAACATGGTACTGAAAAAGAGGCAAAAAATCACGATATTGGAGTTAATTGATTTCTGGTTTGTTACCGCAAAATTTAAAATTTGTAAATTGGAAATCTTACTTAAATTTCAAGCGTTATTGGCAATTAGTTAAATGATATTCTAAAATGATATTCAAAAAAGAATTCGAAAAAGAAGGAACCTTCTTGCAGAGTAAACGCCATTTAAAAGTTGCATTGCAAAAATTCATTTACCTAAAAACAAGTCAAATATGTTTCAATTTATTAAATCAAATAATTATTAAAAAATACTTTAAAACGTATGATTTTTATAACTGTGTGAAAACATTATCTGATTTGCTTAAATAGTATTAGAAATATCCGGATATTTACAAAAATAAATAAATAAATAGAATAAAATAAATAAAATTAAAAATAACAGTAAGAGGAACGAGTGCTTTCCTTATTAAACCACTTAGACCAAATTTTTTCGAATTCTAGTTACTTCTAATAATATGAGTCAAAATTTTGAATCCGCCATAACAATAATAATAATAATACAGTCTAACTCCGCTATTGTGAACATGGTTTATACTGAACTCCCGGATATAGTGAACGAAATTTTCGCTCACGTGCCCTGCTATACATATATAATATTATTTTTTATGGATATAGAGAACCAGAAGTAGAGAGGAAATTGGATATTATGAACGTTTTCCTGTCTTCGACTGATTTTTTTCTTCTTCATTTTTTGGTAATTTTTGAATTTCTTCATAAAATACATGTACCGATTATTAAAACCATCTATTCAGTGTAATGTAGCCATAAGCAATTTTTCTTGTTTGCTTCTTTTATCTCAGTTTCCCATCCCTAAATTTTTTGTACAGAAATTTCGGTCCCTTGAAGGTTCACTATAGAGAGGTTCGACTGTAGTTAAAACTTATAGAATTCCTCTTTTCTCAAATTTTTATTCGCTTCCCTCTAAATTCTATCTAACGTCCTTTTCTTTTCCTAAACACCCTCTAATAACAAAAAATATTTGTCCAAAATTTTACTGGAAAGCAGTTTAATATTCTTGAACCCTTACGCTCAGCCGCTTTTAACCAACTTTGTAGCTAAATGTTTTTGTTTTTAGAAGGTGTCTGAAGTAGAAAAAAAGACTTCAAGCTGGAATAAGCGGGAAAAAACTGAAAAAATTGAAGAAAAAAAAAACTGAAAAAATTATAGTCCGTAACGCTTTTTTTCGCCTCACCGCTCCCACCAATTTAAAGCTGAGTGTGTTTCAAGCTGAGTCCAAGATTCGGACCCCAGACGTTAGCAATGACACGGTCATAACAGCATCACGGCTCATAAATTTACAATTAACTCATTTATGTATCCTAGCAAGATTTGTTACAACTGAGGTAATCAGGAAAAATTATACCCTTTCCAAATAGGAGTGATTTTAAAAATGCTCAAATTTTGAAATTAACAAGTATGACTTTAGGTGAATCTACACATTTTTCCCGATCTCTTGCACTTACAAATTCATTATCGTTAAGAGATTTAGAATTAAATGGTTATATGTCAATGTTCAATACGTTTAACCATTTAATTTCAAATCTTTTGGTCAATCATCAATTCATTTAAAAACTAAATAATTACCGTAAACCGGGGCGAGTCTACCCATTTTTTCAGTTTGTCAACTTTCAAGTGGTCAAACTTTTGTAAATATTAAAGAAAAAAGGCTTTTAATAGGTGTTTCGGAATCGCTATTTATCCCTCTTTAAAGCTGTGAAATCGATTTTAGAAAATATTAACAGTTACGCTGTTACTGTATATTTTTANTTACAGATTTGAAATTTGCGAAGCGAAAATACACATCTAAGTTACAATCAAAAATCTCACGCAACGCAAAAAGAAATAGTTTCTCCAGTGTTATTTTACCTTTACATAGTAAGATGCATTACTTGGTATATTACATATATGGTGCTCTTTCACACTTTTTAATGAGCTTTAATAATCAGGGCTCCTCCTGATATCTCCGTTTACATTATCAGGGATGGATAACGAAGATTTTGCTTCATGTTGACAGCCCATTTGTTGCGATATGATATTTGTCCAGTTCTGACACCTAGGGACCGATCACAAATTAAAAGTTACCAGTTTTGAAGACTTAAGACTCCAAGAAAAGATTTCAAGAAAAAAGTGTGGACAAATAAATAAACCTTAAATAGATAAAAAGAAATCTCGTTAGTAATAATATGAATTTAATAATTTATTTTTTTCATCCGTTAAGCTAGAATCAAATTAGATATTTTTGAAAAAAAAATTAATTAAGGATTAATTAATAAGGATAACTTACGGAAAAGATCTTTTAATTAATTAATCATACTATTTGATCAATTAATTTGGACTCTTAACCCGATTTTTATAATTGAAGTGGTACAAAAGGTGGTTTTATGAAAAAAGTGGTATTTACCTAAAGTGGTATGTTATTCACCTCTAATATCAACTGTTTGTTACCATTTCATTTCGAAATGTCCCTCCATCTTATAGTTCTAGATATAGTGATAGAAACTTAAACCACTAATAAATTATGGTGGAAGGAAATCTTTTAATTCTCCTAGATAAAAGACATTCAAACTACTACAGCGCCATCTTCCTTAGAGTCTGAACTAAGTCCTCCGTCGGTAAAAAAAAAATTATTTGTAATTTAAAATAGTGAAAATTAAATAAAACTAAAATGGGTAGACTCGCCCCGGTTTACGGTATGTTTTAAAATTGTTATTATTGGAAAAAAAAAAGCTTCAAACTTTCTTCATTTAAAACAGTTAGTTTGATACTAGACATTATATTGCCCGGCATGCCAGCGACTTGTAAAAATTCTGATTTAATTTATATATTCTCTTACGCTTACAAATTTATTAATGTTAAGATTTAGAGTTCAATGGCTATATGTCAATGGTCAATACATTTAACCATTTAACTCCAAATCTTTTGGTCAATCATCAATTCATTTAAAAAATAAATAATTATGTTTTAAAATTGTTGCTATTCGAAAAAAAAAGTTTAAAACTTCTTTCCTTTAGAACAGTTGGTTTGATACCAGTCATTATATTGACCGACATGCCTGCGCCTTGTAAAAATGTTGATTGAGTCCATAGATTTTGAAGCTATACATGCCCTATCGGGCATGTAAATATTCAATCAGAAATGCTTCAAAATGCCGGTTAAATTTTTCTTAAATTTTGATGAAAATTGTCATGATGACAGATTAGTCGAATAAACAGCAAAAATTGGGAGAGAAGAAAAAGAAAATCAATTATCTGTGATGAGACGTTATTGAATTTCATTATATAAATAAAGATATTGTGGAACAAAGTTAGCTTATTCTTTTTACTTTTCCTACACTGCGGCGTAGGTGTAGTATATCTTCGAACTTGAACAATCTAAAGGATTAAGTTATGGAACACTTTGTCAACAAATTAAACATTCATATGCACTTTAAAGAGAGTGATCAAATCTAAACACCAATAATGGAGAAATCGTAAAGCAAGCTATGCGCATTCACACCATTTGCGAATTATTTTCGCTTCCGAAAACACCAATTTTAGCATACTTTAGTAGATATTGTTGGTAGATTATTTACAATCGAGAACGAGATGACACGAATTTGTTGTTCTCTTCCATGGTGCTAAACATCTGCAGAAATTAAATTTCCCTTTTCATAATGTTGGCATGTTTTAAGTTGTGTAAGAAGGATAATTATATTTTCATTTTTAAATATCTGTCAATCGAATAAATCCTTTTATAATATTTAATTTCAAATTTTGTATTATTTTCGGTTTTGTTAAGCCTACTTCGAATTGATCTCAATTTTCTCTTAGTGCTAAGTGTATGTTTGATTAAAAAACTAATTTTATTCCTAAAAGGAATGTATATAGGCATCCTAAATTAATGATTCTTACTTTATTGTAGAAAAGACTTTTATGTGTATCATATTTTAATGTAATTATAAATTCTAGTGTTACCAAAAAACTAAAAATGTGCGAGATACTTTACAAGCATTGTAAAACAAGAAAATAAAATAAAAAACATTGTGTTCCACTGCGCTAGAAAATGTGTAGTGAAGCACCAAAAGTTTTTCACTCTTTTCAATTTGGTGTATAGTAGTTGCCACTATTAGTGTAAATGTTCACTAATTTTTTTTTTTACAATATAGTGTAATCATGTACTGTAAAAAAATTATTGTAACTTGTTTTCAAAAAAGTAAAAGTTTATTTATTCAAAGAAGTGTACTCCACTACAAGCAGCATGTTAATGAACTTGCCAATAATATTTCATAATTTTGATATTATTTCTTTGTTAATAAGAATGTTTTAAATAATACTTTTGATTTATTCTCCTGAGAAATAATGGCACTAAATGCGATTTTCACTTAAATATGCAGCTTAGAATAAAATAAACTCATAAATGAGGTAAAATATTTTTTTTAAAAAATTCATTAATTACAACTAATTAACTTTTTAATTATTTTTAATTAATGCAAAAAAAGTTTTAAAATTTTTTACATGTTGTTGGATGTTTTGTAATGTATTTCTTCACATTTTGGTACTTAAAAGAAATCCTCAAATAGTAAGATCCTCAAATATGCCATAAGATCGTCCAAAAGGTTATTTGAATCGAATATTTTTATATCTAAAGTAATAGAATAATATGTAAAAATATAATAGGTGATCTCTAATTATACTTTTATCTAGAAAATCACGTTGTAATGGCACAGGAACAGAAAAAAATTCTTGTAAATATTATTTTTTTTAGTGATAAAACCGTACCAAACTGTAATTCAATATGTCAGACGCTTTCAGCAGGTTGAACTCAAAATAAAAGTAGATATAATGTTGTTAATATGGTTTTTTGGACCCATTAATGATAGGTATGTTTTCATTAATATGCAATCAATAAAGATGTTCACGCATCTACTTTGTAGATTAGCATACCTGACTTGCCATCAAAAAGCCTCTATTTTTGAACACATTTGTATTGGTTCAAATAACGCCATTTTAAAAGAAAAATCTTTGAAGAAATGTGCTATCAATTTTGACAAAACTTCCTTCGGTAATTGCATTATGTGAATTTTAATTTAAGAGATTTCATCCCAAGCACTATTTGGATAAATCAATGAGTTTAAATAAAAGACTCTTTTGCTTTAATTAGTGTTTCATATTGCTATTTTATTCAAAAAAAGCCTTCCTACGATTCTATTTCTCTCCTTGTAGATTATTTATGTAGTAATACTTTGAATTTATGGTCCAGTTGATATTATTTTGCAATAAAAGTTAATTACCGGCCAATACTACATTAGACAAGACCATCAAATGTTCTATCTTTAGTTACATGATCATCTCGCTCAACATTCATTCTATGATTAAACCATTGCTTTCAGACCTCCGATAATGTCGGCTGCTATAGCAACTAACGACGTATGATTCTATATTTATCATCACTCATTTCATGCATATTCAACGAAAATTAGTGTTTGTTATCAAGTTTTTATGCTTCTTTTTTTATTAATAAATTACTGGCTTTTTTTTATACTTGTTTTCGCGAATTAAATGTTAACATTTAATTCGCACTTCAAACAAAACTGTAAACATGGTCTGGCAACTTACGAGGAAGGTCCTCGAAGTCTTATTCACAAATCAAGCTTAATTCTTTTCATACAGATAATTTATGATAATAAAAAAATATATACAGAAAATAGATAGAGGGAGTATACATTACTATGAGAAAATGTCTTCTACATTAGGTAGAGAAAAATTAAAGTTTTTTAAGAGTTTTTATAAAACCTATTTAAGCGATTTACATTTTGAATCTTGACAGGAAGTAGGTTGAAGAATTTTGGTGATGAATACTGAAAACGAGAAATGTTCTTATTTAGGCTTAATAAAATTAAAATGTTATTAAAATTTATAAAAATTAAGTTTAATTTGGTTCGGTCTTTTCCTATTAGTTGTGCCTTTTCTATACAAGCGCTTGCGTTTTTGAAAAGTTGTAGAAATAGTTCGTGAAATAGTAAATTGTTTAATTAATAATTTACTATTTAATTAAATTTAGTTCATTAAATTTAGTATTCTTAAAATGATGAGTAAAGATTAGATTTGATATTCGATTAGTTTTAGAAATTAAATTAAAGTATTGAGCATAATTGATAAATGTACACTAAACGCATCATTATCTGGAAAACATTCATAACATTAACTACATGAGATTCAATTTTAAATAATGGCTGAAAATGCTTTTTTTTAATTGTTTTTCATAGCAGATTAGTTGTTTCATGTTGAATAAAAATATGAAGAAGATTGAGGATAGAGGAACAATTAAGGAACGTGCTCTTAAATCATTAATTGAGACCAGTATAAGAAAGAAGGACGCACAGAAATGTAATTACAGAATGAAACATCGGTTATTGCACACGAACAACAACGAAAAGGTGTCTACTCGAAGGAGCAAGACATTTTAATTGCTGAGAGAAGCAAACAATCTCATTTTACAAGGGTTGTAATAAGAGAAAGTTGCCACGTGTAAAAAGTTGACAAGTCTTTTTTCTCCCAAGTAAAATACTAATTTTTTTGGAAGGATGTCAAGCCTTTTTTAGTGAAAGAAAATAAAATCGATAAGCAAACGAAAAATTAAAAACAATAAATGCTATAGGAAAAATGCTATGAGAGGCAGTGAACCTGTTTCACCAAGAATCACCACTAAAGTAGATCTAAAAGCTACTGAGGATAGATAACCACCATTCTTGTCACAGAAATATTTTTAAATTTACATCTTCAGCCAGTTAGTGGCCTACCACAAGTGTAAGACAATATAGGTTTCACCGACAACTACATGGAAAATAACAAGCACCTATACCAAGTTTTTACTAGAGAATATTCTTCGAAGTTATCCAGAAAATTTATTTACTTAACAATTATTGATCTCTTAATATTTTTTTCCGAACGGTATGACTGACGAAATTCCAACGTCTTTTAAGTTACTTTAAACATTATCATTAATTCAACAAAAAAAAAATTAAAAAGGAAAAGTCGGTAATCAAGTTGAGACCATTGCACATGCTTTAGTATCAGTCACTTGACAGAGGCCATTCATATTCCTTATCTCTATTAGGACTTGGAAAATTATAGTATGGTCGTGATATGATATGGTCATATTATAGTACGGTCAAGAAATTTGTTGGATGATTACTGCTCTTGAATTCTGCAGCTTCTACAGCGATATCAGAAATTTTGAAAGTGTAATCCTTTTTTTGAATTACACTATCCACAGTAAATTTATACGAAACACATTTTAACAATTTATTTTAGATAATGGATACGGATATAATTAATGCCCATGGCACTTTCCATTCATTAGATATACCGTGTTTCACTCCTGTAGCATCTGAAGAACTTTGATTGACAAGGTGTATTCAATTCCTAAACAAACTTCCTAGAGCTGTGTTTCCCAAAGTGTGGTGTGTGGTACGCGTACCCACAGGGGTACGGGAACAGTTTAACAGGGGTACGCGTTCTTGTGTGAAATATCTTGCAACAAGCAAAAATTTCAAAAAATTTTGTTTTAAAGCAAAGCTAGCCATGAAAATTTACGATTACGTATTTTTCCATTGACTATTTTTTGCAGAGTTAACAGTTAATTATTAGTGGTTTCAACAGCTAGTCGTGATTTTTAACTTTTGTGCAATTTTTTATAGTAAAAAAAAACATAAATTTTTTAATTAGTGATATATAGCGTTCCGAAAAATTTAGAAAGGGTACACAAAAGTCATAAGTTTGGGAAACCCTGTCTTAGAGAGAGTAAAGCAGTTTACCCACACTGTAAACAATTTTGACGTATAGTTGACACCATTTTTGGTGATGTGGAATTTTGGTGATGTGAAATTGAAATTTATTACAGCACATGTACTCACATTTTTTATTTACTTCTTACTGTAAAAATTTTATTCATTAATTTATTTATTAATTTATTCATTTTTTGCTTGTTAGTGTGCCGACAACACATAATTTCTTGCTCATTGGAATTCGTTTATGTCTTCATTGCAAAAACTTTTCGTTTAAATAAACAAGCACATTTTTAATAAAAAATTGCCCTAATTCTTTCAAACAATTGCTGTTTTGTCAATTTTATACAATTTTTTGTACGATTACTAAAGTATTGTTCCTAAAAATAAATTTAGTTTACTTTAACATCAAAAATGGTGGAAACTGTACACGGAATTTTTTTTTTCAGTGCAAAGAAACGTCCATTTATTATCCTGCTCGTTGAAGAAGTTACTGATGTTGTTAGAGAAGTGGTGAGAAAGTTGTGACTAATTTGCTGTGGTTGTTTTAGAAAATGGAGAAAATAGGACAACGTCCTGTGGAACAAATATTGATATGAGCTTGTAACTTTCATTTATAAAAAATAGAGAAAGAAATTTGAACGAATTGAATTATATTTCCCATTTAAATTGCTAGAAAAGAACTTTATTAATAGTTTTGGTTTTTGTGGGAATTAATCTGCTGAATTGAACAAATAGCATTTTTTGGTTTTCCTGTGTTTGAAAATAAGTGCAACGCTTTTTTCAAACGCACCGAAAATTTTGCTCAACTTTGACAACTGATTCTGACCTGTTATATTCTCTGTACCTGTTATATTCAAAAAAGAATTCCATAATAATCATAAAAATTAAAAACAAACATATCATTGGAAATTGTGTTTTCTATTTTAATCTTACAGAGGCCTGCAATAGAAAACTATTTTATATCATAAAACTGGGGGGGGGGGGGCTTGAAAANGGGGAACTTGAAAATTTTTCGATAATAAATTAAGTAGCCTTCACAAAACTCTTCTCGTCTGAGGGTCTAATATATCATTGATAACTATTCGACAATGAAGAAAAAATTATTAAAAAGCCATGTTATTCGTTCTTAGGCATAAAATTCTTAGAAAAATAATTACAAATTAATTTTTTTAATTCGATGATTTAGGTGAAAATGAAACCTCGTGGAAATAGGATATGTAATGGATGTTACGAAACGTTTTGTAGCTCTGCCATTACCTACTAGTAAGGTTGCAAGTTTGTCTCGGGCAAAGAGGAATAAAATTCGGTAGAATCTAAATACATATACAATGCAAAACAGAAACATGAAAAAGTATAATTAAAGACATTCACGCGTATTAAATAGTAATAGAAAAAATAAAATAAAATAAAGCATGCAAAGAGCTGAAAAAATTGTTTCTTTTAGTTTGAAGCAAGAAAAATATTTTTCTTCAAATGAACAAAATTTTGGTTACAAAGTTCTGTAGATTGTCAAATTTTGATCATTAATGTTTATCAAGTATTTATTTGCTAGTGTGTTATTTGTGAAGATTTTCTGGTAAAAAAAGTGGTTAACTAAACGTTTTCTTCTTTTTTATTTCTTATAACACTTTAGGGCAGCATTTCATCTTTAGTAATAATTTATCAGCCAAGGGTTTGAAAAATGACTTCAGTTAAAGTTTGGATTGTGTCTGAAATATTTTTATTAAATAAGCTAATGATGATTTTATAACTTATATAAAATCAGCCTCGAAGCTGACGAAAAGTAATTATGACTATTAAAATGGAAGTGCAATTTTTAAAAAAATTCCATTTTAAAAAGTCTTCTGGCAAATTACAGTTTTTGAAAAAAACTCTCAGATTTGTGACGGAAAAAAAAACATTAAAATTCGGGGAAATTTGAGTTGCGACAAGCTTGGTCTTTACATATTTAGAAATCTTCCCGACTGCTGCTAATTTGCATAGCTTAGGAAAATGAAGGTCGTAGTTATCGCCATTCAGAAATCATTGTTAACGTGATGACGCTTTTCTTATTGGTCATTGCCTCTAGAAAATAAATCTGTTAAGACTGATATCCTCCCTGATGATCCAAAGAAACAAAAAAACAAAACAAAAAAAGAAGTTGTAAAAAAATAATAATAATCAGACCACTAAAGTGAAGGTCGTGCCATCTTGACTCAATTCATTGATCGTTAAGATGTTGGAACCAGCGAACTATGGCTGAAGGCGTTTCACTTCACTAACTTGGCATTGATGAAACATATGGTGACGTCACATCTTACAGCTGTAGTTACTTTCTGTTATCACACGACGAGTCACAAAACAAATAACCGTCGTCTCTCTTTCAAAAAAAAGTTAACATTCAAAATTAGGAAAAGATTACTTATGTCAATACGTTTAGGCAGAAAATTCTTGTGATTCTTACTCATTTTCATGTGATGTTTGCATATTTATCCGACTTTCTTTGTTCTTATCGTTATCCTCAACGCATTAAAATCAAATTTGTTTGTTGAAACACAGTGACTATTCAAAAATGGGGAAATCGGTGTTATGAATAAACACACCGAATACGTATCTTAGAGGCGTTGCGTAGCGTAAATAACAACCTTGGACAGCAGTTCCTATAGTCACCCGGTCGACGGAAAACGAGCACCGGAAAAAAAAGCACCTTATTAGTAATTAAATGAGTTTAGCAACCGAATCAATTCGGGCAGTTGAGCCAGAATTTAATGTAATTAAGTATTTATGGAATGAAATTAGATATTTTTTTAAGAATTTAATATTAATTAAGGATTAATCAAAATTTTTCGGAAAGATTTAACAAAATAATTAAGACTCTTAAGCAGTTCTTAAATTGTTTTCAATTTCAATAATCACAACTATTGTATGATGATATAACAATAATATACAAATAATACTTTTTCAGTTTGCTATTTTTTAAAAATTGTGCTGAAAGGAAATACTTCATCATTTTTGTTCATATTTTTAATTTATCGAAAGATTTAGTTTCTGAGAGATTATTGTTAATACATTTAAGTGATGTATTATTTATATTAATACTGTTGTATATTATAAAATGACATCAAAAATAGATAAAATATTAAAAGTTCTCTTCCTAGAACTTCAAATTTAATTTTATCTGTTTATTAACTTTTTAAAAGTATCTAATTACTTTCGACTAATTATTAAATGACATTAAATTCGGGTTTAATTGCCCTAATGGGACGTTAAATTTAAATGATATTTAAGGACGAGTTTTGCACCTTTTTTTTTTTTTCGCAATGATTCTAATCACCCATCTATAGATATGAGTAATATTGCAGCTTTTCAAATTTAAGCAATTCTAAGAATTTTGAATAGTTTGGCTTCATGAAGGGGAGTTTAATGAATTAGTCTATAAAATTTTATTATTAAAAAAACATAATAGCCCTTTCTTTTCGTTATGTAAACGTGCAAGAGAAAGGGTTGTTCAGATGTGTTCAGGGAAAATTCTTCTATTTAATATCCGGGGGAATAATAAGAAATGTGACACCACAATTTTGGTTAATATAAAAACATTTAAAAGTACAGATTAAAGTGTGTTTACATTGCTAGGAGGTTAAGCACCCTGTTCGCTGCAGCTCACCAACCCCGATGATTGCTTCGCAATAACTGTTGAATACAATAGGCACAAAACAGTTTTTATACTAAAATTAAAATTATTCTTTTTGCATATATGTACTAAAAGGAATTCTGCTTTCCTCCACTTCCCACCTCCAAATATTATTATCCATTAGTATTACAAATATTTAGATCAATTGGTAAACAGAAGGAATCATTTTTTAAAAATAACATTTATATTGTTATAACATTATATTGTTTAAACAAATTCCATGAGTTCACAACCGTAATTTAATATTTTTGCTTACCAAACTGACGAATATATTAATTACGATTTTTGCTAGCATCTTATTATGCGTGAAGCTGATCGTTAAGTTCTAAATCATTTAACAGATCTCTTTAACTGTAATTTATAACAGTATATTAATGTTATTTGCACAAAATAATAATTGTAAAAAGTTTAATAAGATTAGACCACCTTTCCAAATAACTTTATCTTAAAATGTAGGGCAGAATTACATTAAAATAATAGTAATTAAAATAAACAATTATCTTAGTTTTAAACTCATGAATTAAAAGCGTAATAATAGCTGTGCAGGAAAATAACTTTAAATTAAGAATGCAAAAATATTTATAGAAAAACAATACCTGTATGAGTTTTATTCATTTTATGCTGATGACAACCAAAACAATATGGAAATTAATGAGGAAAAACTGGATCGTACCACGTGATTTTCTGGCCAATAAAAATGCACTGACAACAATGGAAAACTGCGACGCCATCATTAGATTTATAGTAAAATTTGTTTTCCTATTCTTTTCCTCAAAATAATAACACAGTCATCACCAAACATCCAGCCCCATTTTGGAGGGCTTTATCTTTTAAGGAATGCCACGTTTTCCTATTCTTTTAGGATGCCACGCAATTTTGACCCTAGTCAAGCGACATGGGCTGCGCCTGAGCTGGTATCCCCCTCTCCAAAATTCCACACCTCTAACGAAAGGACTTTCAGTCACAACAGCTTTAACGTGGACCTTACTGCGCATGCACACCAGCTAGATTTCACTTCTTCCAGCTCACCAAACAGCGGTACCATCTTAGTTCTTCAAAATAATTACATCTAATTATAATTATTGTTCTGCTCCCAAATGCCATTAAAACACATTGTTGAATTTTAAAAATAAAATTTGAAATATGATCTATAATGTGCGTTTCGTTTCTGAACTGTTAGTATATGTTTATGTAATATGGTGTGAGATATGTGTCGGGGTGGTTTGTTACTCCTCTGAACATATTAAATTAGCAGAATTAAAATTTCGGTCGAGTGCTGGCAACAGATATTCGTCATCGGGTCATACGTCATTCGGGCATATCATTACGGAATCTGTAAATAAGACATGCATTGTTGAAAGCAAATGTCACTTCACTGTGTTATTGTGTCCGGAGATGATATACTATAATTTTTAAAGCTGTATTGTAAGTAATCATTTTCAGTTATTTGCTGTATCGAGATGGTACTGTATGTAATAAAAATATTTAAAATCTACAAGTTTCCTTATATGAGTTAACACACTCACTAACTACTGTGCGTGCTCTGCCAACAATGTGACAGGGGGTTTAAGTATGAAACATTGTAAGACACATTGAAAAACTAGTGCAAAATTATATAGAAACTGCCCCAAAGGTAGTCCTTTTTTAGCAATCTATCTAAGAGATCATAAAATGACCACCCTCTATTCTTAACCCTTTTTATGACTATCACACAGCGGGAATTAAGGAGAAAAATTTCTTTTTAGAGCCTCACTTAGAGTTTCTCGGATCTTGGCCAAATATTTATGTTTTTAAATAAGTAAATGAAGGAAATATGACCAAAATTTATGTTTTTTCCCCGTTATATAAATGAACTGCTTTAACTTTGCAAAGACTGAGAATCAACAGGCTCTTCGATGAAATGATCTGTTATTGAAATTGAGAAACATATAATGGCTGATTTGTTGTACTTAGAGCTTATAAAAATTTAAGTAGTCTCATTTCGAAAGAAGAATGCTATACTGTAAAAATGGATACTCAAATTTCATGAAATATTTGTCGTTTTTTACGAAACCGTTTTCTGTATATGCTTCAAGCAAAACTTTCGTCAAAATGACGAAATAACTGCTGTCACTTCTTTGAGACAAATTTCTTCAAAATTAAAAAAAATATTCACTATTCTTTTTTCTTTTCAAAGAAAAAAAAATCATGCAGCTCTAATGTATCTAACTTATCTAATAATCACTTTATAATGGACACCGTATAAGTTGATACACTGTCATCTAAACAACACAAGATTGACGGAGAGAACAGATAAATCTCACCCATATCAAATCTTCAATCACCCATATCAATCGAATCCCACTCACGCTCGAAGCGGGATTCAAACCCGTGATTTTCCTGGTTCGAGGCCAACTCTTCGATCACCATACAAGACCGATATCTCAATCATATTATTTATTATCATTATATGTAACTTTATTCCCAAACGTCTATTCTTTATTCTAGCAACGTCATTCTAGTTAACAATCTCCCACAATGCACTAGGATGAGGCTTCGATTTGAGGAAATCTTTTCATCATATTTTTGAGGGTTCACGTTTCGTCACAAATCACGTGATTTCCTGACGAAATGATTCTCAAACTTAACGAGACACAACTTAAGGAGTACTGAATCGTCAAAAGTGAGAATTTCATTTCTGAGAGTGTTGTATAGAATATAAAAGAGTTTACTTGTATACTAAGATACTTATATATAAGACTGAATATTCTGAACAAATTTTAAATTTTCTGTATTATAAAATCCTGGGATAAACCTCCTTGTGTTAAGAGGCCACTATCCGCGTCATTTTGGATTTTAGGCTAAATTTTGGATTTTCGCTTTCCTCGATGTTCTTTTTCACTTATAACTTATGTATAATTGTATTAAATTGCATAATTTTTTGAGATAACTAAAAAAAATTTAATTTAATAAAATAAATTATTTAAAAAAAAAAAAAAAAAAACAGCATATATATATATATATTTTATCGCATGAGTTTATTTTCTTCTAAGCCACATATTTTTTTAAAAAAATTGCATAACCGAACTTTAAAAATAGCATTAGATACTTTACTTTAATTTTGGTGAAGTGAAACACAACTTTGATGTTAAGTAATTGCCACCAATTTTATTGCTCAAATACAGGAAAAGTTTTTACAGTGTATCCCATCTTACTGTAATTATATATTTTAATGTTACCTAATATCAGAAGCAGTAGTAACTACTTTACATCAAGTTGAGTAAATAGACATTATAGGTATCACTACACCATAAATTATCCTTGGTTTTTGGTGTAATGAAACAATGTAAAAAAAAGTAATTTGATGAAATGAATGCAATGTAATGAAACATCAAGAACCAAGAGTTACCTGAGGTGTTTCACTACGCCATAAATTATCCCTGGTTCTAGGTGCAATGAAACAATGTAAAAAAATTAATTTAATGAAATGAATGTAATGTAATGAAACACCAAGAATCAAGAGTTACTGAGGTGTTTCACTACACCAAAAATGGTACCAACAAATGGCACCATTTTTGCATTTTTGGTTTTAAGATACCATAATTTTTTTTACATTGTAGCAACAGATTCAAGATTACATGACACCGTTACGAGACAGTTATAAACATCATCCTAGAAGTTTATATATATGCAGCTTAAAATATATTTGTTTAGTGTATAATACAAACTTTTTAAGTGACGTGCCTCGCATTCTGAAGGTCATATGAACGAATAAAATAGATTTTTTAAAAATTACATTGATGGCAGAGTTATTTTTAGTTTCAAAAGGAATACTTTAACGCAACGAAAAAAAAAATTTTAATATCTCTTCTGTTTAGTCTACTTTTAAAAATATATTGTTTCGTTTCATTTTGCTAGCAATGAAAAGAAAAATTTTCCAGACAAAACTTTTTATTTTATTTTTAGTTCCTCTCTTATACATTTATCTAGACGTTTTTCGAACTTTGTGCCTGACCTTGGTTTTTATTATTATTATTAAATTTTTTTTAACGCTTGTAGATGATAAAAGAAGATTTATGAACTGTATTAGGTGTGAAGATAAGTTTGTTGATATTGTGTCGTAGACGGACGATAATCAAATGCTGTACATTATAATGTAGGTACACTGTTAGAAATTTCTCGGAAAAAATGGTTAAATAAGAGTTTATTTAATTGTTATTTTACCATATACAAACAAAACAGTCAAATAAGCACAAATAAGATGGTATTCAAAATGTTAACTGTGAGAAAAACGGTTAATGAACCACTTTCATTGCTGAGAGATTAAATATTCATTTCTAACAGTTAATTAACGGTTAATTAACTACTTTGATAATTAAGTTTAATGAAACGGTTTTATTAACGGTTCGGTTAATTACTACTTATGAAAGTTTGTTGATATTGCGTCGTAGACAGACGATAATCAAATGCTGTATATTATAATATACATGGTTAAATAAAATTTCATTTAATTGTCATTTTACCATATACAAACAAAACAGTCAAATAAGCACAAATAAGATGGTATTCAAAATGTTAACTGTGAGAAAAGCGTTTAATTATCTACTTTCATTGCTGAGAGACTAAATATTCATTTTTAACGGTTAATTAACTACTTTGATAATTAAGTTTAATGAAACGGTTTTATTAACGGTTCGGTTAATTACTACTTATGAAAGTTAGTTGATATTATGTCGTCGACGGACGAGACGATAATCAAATGCTGTATATTATAATATACACTGTTAGAAATTTCTTGGAAAAATAGTTAAATAAAAGTTTATTTAATTGTTATTTTACCATATACAAACAAAACAGTTAAATAAGCACAAATAAAAAGCGGTTAATTAACTACTTTCACCTGATAATACAATTAAACAACTAGAATTTTATCTCACCAATTAGGCTCACCTAATGAAACCATTTAGTTTTTTGGAGCTGGGTACATGCTATAGCCGAAAGAGCCAGATCTGTCAATCTCATAACCGATAGAACGGGGGTTCGAGTCTCAACGTTGACTGCAATATTTCTCACACTCCCTTCAACAGGTGAAAAATTTTCAGTGTCCTGCTCTCCCCAATTTGCGACCCTGGATTATTAGAATACGATACTCTCACTTACGCATGGATGGAAGCATGATTAAACTTCTTTGCACAAAAAAGTCTAGTTTTTCCCAATCCGTTCGAGAGGTTCGAGCCAGATGCACTAATTAAATTACATTCCACTATTCATTTGATAAACCACTACTCAACCACAACCTAACTCCAAAGTCCATCACCAAACGAAAAGCCTAGTGCCAATGCCCAATGAAATTTCTTTTTGATGGTTTTGATTTTTTTTTACTGTTTTGAAACCATGCTAGTTGTAAATGCTTAAAAAACCGTATTGTTTTCTATTCGTGGTTTTTTAACCATACTAGTTGTAAACGGTTTCAAAACCATAAAGGTAAAGAATGTTCTTTACCGTAAACTTCACTGTTGACTGGATGTGTAGACTGCTGCCTTTTATTTTACCATAGTTTTAGAAATAAAATTATTTTTGACTGCTACATAATTAGGAAGTCAAATGTTTTATTTCGTAACTTTATCCGACCAACTGAAGTCAGAATACTTAAGAAACTCTCATTTGTTTTAAATAGATAGTTCCAAAGTCGGGTAGTTAACAAAATAAATAAATAAATAATCAAATAAAAACCTCAATGATTTTTATGATAAAAAATCTCTATCACGTGTCTTTAATATGTTCAATTGCTAGTGATAAACCAGTCGTCTACTATTAAATAAATATCAGTTTAATTTTTATCAGCTAGAATTTCTCCGTATTTAAAACAGCTCTAATTTAACAATTCATTTTCAGGTAATTAATTTCAGGTCAAACACTTTTACTTTAATTATGGATATGTGGTATATTTAAGAATATTTTGTCTCCAATATAAACAATCTTTAGAAAATGAGAATAATCCTATTCATAAATTTCTCGTCTAGAAGACAATTTCGCTAAGTGTATTTAATCCCACTGGGTTTGTTTGATTTAAAGTAATAAAAAGGAAGATGGTCATTTGATAAATGATCTAAGAATGGAAAAGAACACCTATTTTCTTATTAAGATACTCCTCTTAATTTAATAACAGGTTCTTTCCGCGTACCTAGTAATTTGGATGAGTACTCGACAATTTGAACAACAACTCCGGTAGCTATAGTTGAAAGAAGAAAAAAATGGCGGATAAAAACATCACTAAAATAATTTAGCTCTGTAATTGTTTTTTTTTTTTTTTTTTTTTACCCAATTGATTCGATTTATCGTCATGATTTTATTAAGCGTTTCGCTCAGATACGTTAGAGGATAAATTATTTTTCTCTTTAAATATATTTGATTACATCTTATGAAATTTCCGGACATTAAAATCTACAACGAAATGAAAAGAATTTTTAACTTTTTCCCCTCCAGGTTAATTCTAAATTTTAAAAATCATTGAAACAGAACTTAATTATAAATTTGGTTGCAGATTGAAATGGTAATTATTAATTATAAATATGTCACAATTATAAATATGTCTTCTCTTAAAATATGCATGAAAACATGAAAAACGAGATAACAGCGCAAAAATGTGACTTTTATTTCTTTTAGTAATTACTTACGAAAGAAGAGTTGAGTTTCAAATAGAGAAGTTTCATAAAAGAATTTCTTTTCCATTTGAAACTCGACTTTTAACATTTCTATTCTTTTTATTTCATGAATGAAAAAAGAACCTGCAGAGCAACAAAAATGAAAATTTAAAGTGCTGACGTAAAATATCATCAGTGATAGACGGATCATGGGTTAGAGCCCCCTTGTCGTCAGGCTAACCGAAAGAGGTTTTCGTGGTTTTTTTTCTCTCCATATACTGTAAATGCGTGCTTGTTCCATCTAAAAAGTCCTCCAGGAAGGCAAAACTTCTGCCAATATTTGATCCTGGAGTTCCCTTGTCTGATGGATTGGGTTCAAAACTACGTGGCTACGGAGTTGAACATTAGTAGTCGTATCCCCGAAAATTGGGTTGGCTGTTCACCGGCGGTTATATAAAAAAAAAAGGTAAAAAGGAGCCGTGGTGGCTCAGGAGATAGAGCGTTCGGCTTTCAATGTTGTGAATCGGGTTCGAATCCCAGCGATGGCTGATCGATGCGAATTCCGTACTCAACTTGCATTGATCCGACCACAGTGTTGACGTAAAATATCATCAGTGATAGATGGATCATGGGTTAGAGTCCTCTTGTCATCAGGCTAACCGTGGGAGATTTTTGTGGTTTTCCTCTCCATGTAAAACAAATGCGTGTTCGTTCCATCAAAAAAGTCCTCCGCAAAGGCAAAATATCTCCCAAAGCTTGATCCAGGAGTTAATCTTATCTTCTGGATTCGGTTCAAAATCACAAGGCTACGGAATTGAACACTAGTTGTTGTAAATCCAAAATTAGGTCGGCTGATCAATGAGGGTTATAGAAATAAAATGGTAGCATAAAATCAAATATTTTAGAAAAATAAAAGTTTAAAGGCACACGAACAACGTGTCCGTAATAGGAAAGCATCCCCTAGCAGCGCAAGATGACATTTCATGTCATGGTTTCCTAGGTAATTCTTAGTCTTTATGATGTGTCCTACTTCCTCTAGAAGTTTGTTGCAACATTTACGGTACACCCTGTGTATAATCTGACAGCTATTATTGAGAGATTTTGAAGTTAGGCATAATCAATTTTGCTCTTAATTACTGCCACGCCCGCTACGAAAAGTAAAAACAAACTTCACAGAAAAATTTCTTTAAGCAAAAGTTTTACTACTTTGTACTTCTACGCGCATTGTAAGCTCTGTCCCGAATGAAAAGCACACCGTCAATTTTTCAAACATAAAATTTAAATTTCGAATAATCGAAGTAAGTGATGATAGTTTTAAAACTAACCAAACTGCCCCTGTTTTGGAAACTTTTAAAAATCTGTTTTATTCTCGGGATTAAACCGGGTTTTTTTCCCCCTTCAGAATTTTTAACTCTATAAGTATGCACGATTAAAAAACTATATTCGTTTTATTTCTTCTGTAAAACTATCTTTCCCTTCGATGTATTAACTCGGCAGGGAAAAAGAACTCTCTCTTATTTTTATCTAACGCGGAAACTTTTCATTCCGTTAATCATTTCAGTTCAAATCTGAAAACAAGATGGAAATAAACAGATATTTAAAGAAAGAGTTTCAAAAATTAATTATTTTCTTAAAGTTATTTTTTGATTAGTACATAAAAAATATTATTTCTTTGCGTTTTTAGGACAAAAAACAAAATCCACAGGATTCAAATGATACTAATTATATATATATATATATCGTCAGTTATTTATATATAATTAATATAATTAATATATAATAATTAATCCAATTAATATATAGGAAAACGCAATAACACCTTTAACATCATCGAAAAAGACCGATTTGGAGGAGATGAAGTCCTTGTATGAGGCGGTATCATGCTCGGTAAACGTACTAATTGACACATCTTCCAAGGTGGTTCAGTCACTGGTGCCAGGCGTTGTACCGAGGTCCTCATGTGCGTCTTTTTAGAGGTGCTGTGGGTTCTGAGTTTATCTTCATGGACGATAATGCTACATCTCATCTTACAATGGCAGTCACAGAACTGTTGGAGAATGAAGAAGCATGGAATTGACGGCAAGAACGATTCTGCAGCTGCGATTAGCACTACAACAGAAATGGGCACCAATTCCTCTAGAGCTTATTATCAACCTTGTCCTCAGCATGGGCAGACGATATCAACCCTGCATAGCAGTCAGAGGTGATCACATCCCAACTAAAGGCTGAAACTTCCTTGCCAATCCAGCGCAACATTGACGTTTTGGTCATTTGTACAATTGTGTTTTAAGCCTATATTTCAATAAAAATTCCTTATTGTCCCTGTGGATAAAATTTTTTCTTTTTCGTAAGGCGTTTATTTTCCTATATTCTTACATTTTGAGTATCCTATGGTATGATTTTTGTCAAACTGCTGTTATCACTGCTGTTCAAATTTACATCCGAAAAACCACTTTGTCCTTAATTTTTGCACACCAATGTACTAAAAAAAAAACCGTTCACATATTACAAAACCGTTCACATATTACAAAAGAAGAGAGGGGATTGTGTTTGTTACTTACAAGAGGATGGGGGGAATGAGCAATGCTTGGATAAGACACTCCTTAATTTTCAATTCTTTTTAATGCAAAAAGATTGTTGTGGCTAGAATAATAATTTAGCATAATAATTTATAGTATAATAAAAGTATAATAATTTCGTGAAAATAGAGACAATGATAGTAAAATATATTTTTTCAATTAGCATTAATCTTGTACAAACAAAATATTTCATACATGCAAAATAAATATTATATTTCGAAAATATTCTAGATTGTAAAAGCAAAAATTAATATTTTAATTTAATTCTTTAAGCTCTGAAACATATTTTTAATAATTATTATTTTTTCTAATTTTTTTTAAATTTCGGGTTTTGCAGCGGTATCTTTTGAAAGCAAAAAAGAAAAAAAAAGTGCTAAATTTAGCTATTACATGCAAAAATAAAAGACTTTTACAACAGATATGCCCTTCCTCGCAAAAATAGGGACTTTCTAGGGCATGAGATCAGCAAGGAAAGCACTCTTTCCTGTTACTGTTATTTTTAATTTTATATATTTTATTCTATTCATTTATTTATTTTTGTAAATGTCAGGATACTTCTAGTACTATCTAAGCGAATCAGATAATGTTATTACACAATTATAAAAATCATACATTTTAAAGTAATTTTTAATAATTATTTGATTTAATAAATTGAAACATGGTTTTTGACTGAGTGGAAACATGAATTGAGACTTGTTTTTAGGTAAATAAATTTTTACAATGCAACTTTTAAATGGCGTTTACACTGCAAGATGATTCCTTCCTTTTTCGAATTCCTTTTTGAAATTATTCCGTTTTGAAATTGTTATTTAACTAATTGCCAATGACGTTTGAAATTTTTACCACATTTAAATTTAAATTCAGTTTGCATATTGTGTGGGTGAAATGTTCTTATTTCCACACCTACACTACTTAAAACTACTATTTCAAACAGTAATATCTTGCTAGGTTTTTGTACCAATTTTGTTTGTTTTCAAAATTCTACTTAACATTTTACTAACATTTAAAAACCATTTCTTAATATTCATTAAATTTTCCGAACCCAGTGGTCACAGCGTCGTATTAAAACTAAAATAGTGGTTGCAGAATTACGATAATTTTGGATGAAATAAGATATTTTAACTATCACAGCATGTTAAAAACTCAAGTAAAAATATCTAGTACGGTTTAGTTTTAAAACTAAAGCAAAAACCAAGAAAGGGGCCGTATCCGGCAAAATAAGAAAATTACAAACCCTTTTCGAACATGCTCCGTTTTTCTTGTTTTTTGCTTTTACTTTGACTTTTAATTTTAGAAATTGACTTTAAGGAAAATAAATAATTGTATAAAACTAAATTAATGATTTAATTTATTTTATAAAATTTTGTGTGAATATTCTTTGGGAATTTTTGTGTTTTTCTTCGGTGTTTATAAGTCTTGACCTCTAAAACTTAGTAAAGAAATTTTTTTAAACTTATTTTTTCCCCAAATTTGACTTTAATTGCAAATATGAAGCTTTCCAAATTTAACATTTTTCCAATTTTATTTTGTTACAGTTTTTGGAAACCATTTTGACAAATACGTCACGGAAAATGTGAGAATTCTATGAGAATTCTCGCATTTGAACAAGGACTGATTTCACATTAAGCAAATGTTATTTGTTCTTTTTAAAAACCAAATAGTAGCTAACATAAGAAAATATTAATTTAGTTTTTTAAAAAATCATTTTTTTAATAGGAGCTTTTTCTGCGTCACAGTATATAGAAAGTTCAGGCTTTAAATGGGTTAAAAAAAAATATAAAATAAGGATATATTAGTATCTTAGACAAGCATTAAGCCCCCATGTAAGCAATAATAAACAAATCACAAAACTCTTACACTTCAGGTGCTTTCGTAATATTTGAAAAGCTATAAATAAAATATTTAATTAGCTTTCGTAGACAATGTAAGAGTATTATAGACGTAATTCTAAGCTAGTTAAATTAGATTTTTCCTGGAAATATTAATACCCAAGATATTTCTTGACAAAAAGCTTTGTTACGTTATTATAAATGTGGGATAGTTGAATTTCTTCTAGCCATGCAAGCGAGGCATTGTTACTTATGTAGTTTTCACGCTGAATTAAATGAGACAGCGAAAAACATTACTCTCTTCGAAATAAATCCAAGTGGCAATAACAGCAGCAAAGCCTTTAATAAACATTAAAAATAACAATAACGATTTCTAAGCAAAATAAATGACCCTCAGCGACCAAAGTTAGTAGGTAGGTACTTTATTTACGTCGCAATAGAGCTGCACAATGGGCTATTGGCGACAGTCTGGGAAACACTCCTAAGGATGATCAGAGGACGTACCATTACAAATTTCAATCTTTATCAGAAGGAATCTCATTTGTGAAGCAACTTCCTCAATTTAGACATAGATTTTTAGAGGAAGGTAATTTTCTCCTGATCCCTGCTCAGCGACCAACCACAGATTTTATGACCACTCATGTACTCGGTGGGTCTTGGCGGAGTCGAGGATTGAACCCAGGCCCCTCTGGACCGGCTATCCCGGCAACCAACACACTGATAAAAATCAAATTCTGAATGATTGGTTGGCATGGCGCTGGGCCCATGTCCAAGTGAGTTCGTGATTTCGATCCCCTCCGGCAGAAGACTCCCCGTGTAGTAAATGGTGACTGGTGCAAGTTAAATCTGTCGAGTAGCAAAGTCCTCCATGTTCCCATTACAAATCAATACCTCTGGGGGTACTGATCCAGGAGTTTCCTTGTCTTCTGGATTGGTTCAAAGTTGCAAGGCTACGGAGTTGAACTTTAGTAGTCGTAAACCCAAAAATTGGATCGGCTGTTCAACGACGGATATAAAATATAAAATTCTGAGTGAGTAGAATATGTAGGTTATAGGGTTCTATCAGAGAATATATTATAAGATGTATATAGAATAAGAATCAGAATGGGTTCGTACGATCCTCAAAAACTTAAAAAAGAGGTTTCAATGTTATAATACGAAAAACTAAAGATTTCTTTTTATTAGCTTGCATCGTAAAATTACGAAATGAAACCATGCCAAACAAAAGATATTTAAGATATCTAGATTTATTTAAAGATATTAAGTGAGGTGATGAAGACTAACTTATTCAAATACATCTAATTTTCTTACTTTTACTACTAATTTTAATTTCTTTAAGAACCCTACGGCCAATACGTATTAATGTAAAGTGGCCATCTTTCCTCGATTCTATATGGTCATCCTCTGATTTTGATCGAATTTATAGCTTTACTCCATTATAATAGCTTTTTTACTCAGATAGTACTGTGCTTTGATGGTCCAACTAGTTGAAAAAATATATAATCTACGCATTAAATAGAATACTTTACTCCCGAAAAATATTTGATCGTAAACTAGAATAAAAGTTAAATTTTTGCACTAAATATCATGAAAACGTTAAATGTCATGAAACGTTAAATGTAATGTAAACGTTAAATGTTATGAAAAGCAATACTTATTCGAACATGTCAAACTGCTTCCTGCAAACTTGCATCTGCATCAATATATTAACAAATATCGGAGGTATTCAAACTGGCCATATCTCTATGGTCACCTGAAAATAGACTGGGTCTATATAAAAATCAAAATGGAAGTATAAATGAATTAAGTAAACCAACAATGAAATGGCCATTTGAGATTATTTTAAGAAATATTTGCGGAATAAAATTGAAAATTACGAGAGGGGGTAGGAATTTCGCACTCACTTTTTAAACACTTTTTTAAATAATCATTACTTTGCAAAATCCCAGATTTCGCAGTCGGGATGGCCGGGTATATTACCGAGGTAATTTTCCAGACATCTCTTCGTTTTAGAACACAAGAAGTTCAAATAGTTTTAAAAATTCTAAATTCGAACAACTTCAATTTAATACCATTATTATAAATTATTATAACTTCTGATAACCTTGTTAAAAGAACTGTTGACTTAAAATATCTTTTTAAACCAGACTAAATTTAAAAAAAAAAAGAAAAAAAAAAAACGTAATAAAAAATTTAGGAAAATGGACGACATTAGTACGACTTTAAAATATGCAAGCAATTTTCGTAAAAGAAGTTTCAAAAATGGAATCAAATGCTATGTAAATTTTTTAAACACGTACTTTGTGTTCATTTTTTTAACAGTGCATTTCGATCTAAAAAGCTCACAGTCAATATTAGATTATAGACGATCAATTCTATCAAATTTTCGTCATCGTCTTCTCAAAATATTGTTTTTATTTCATTGTAAATCATTGATATCGGTATTATCAATCAACAACTACTACGTGATCTCCCTCGTGACTTTAAAAAAAAAAGTGTATAAAAATATAGATTGGCAACAAATCATCTAAACAAATTACACGTCACGTTTTACTTTCCCTTTTGAAAAGAGGAGAGCGGTTAATTTCATGTTAAGGTAAGCCATCAAAGTGAATTAAGAAGTTAAAAAAAGAACCGTATTATTAATGATGGACCAATAGTATTATATTTCAATTAGAACTTTCGATAAGTAGCGCGTTTAAAATAACCGCCTGAGACCTTGCTTCCGATGGTGAATGGAAGAAAAAAAAGAGCACCGGAAGAAAAAGCACCGGAAAAAAGTGAATCGGAATAAAAGCACCGCATTAATTATATATAAATGTGATGTCTAATTCGATTCAGGCTGTTGAACCTGAATTTATGTAATTAAATAATCGTTTGAACGTTGTAATAAATATCTAAAAAAAAAAAAAAAATTACTGAATTAATAAATTTGAAAACATTTCTTTATTTTATTTTTATTTTACTTACTGGTTGGAAAATTACTTGTTTTAAAAAATAAATTTTTTTCGTCGCTAAACAGCAGACCCGATTTTGGGTTTACGACTACCAATATTCAACTCCGTAACCTAGTAATATTGAACCAATCCAGAAGACAAGGAAACTCCTGGATCAGTAACCCCAGAGGTATGATTTGTTATGGGAACATGGAGGACTTTGTGACTCGACAGATTTAATGTGCATCAGTCACCATTTACTACACGGGGAGTCTTCGGCCGGTAGGGATCGAATCCACGAACTCTTGGACATGGGCCCAGTGCCCTACCAACCAGGCTATCCCCCCCCCAAAATATATTTCATTTTATTTTATAACCGTCGTTGAACAGCCGACACAATTTTATGGGTTCACGGCTACAAGTGTTCAACTCCGCAGCCTTGCAATTTCGAACCCAATCCAGAAGACAAGGGAACTCCTGAATCGGTTATTTTGGGAAATTTTGTCTCTGCGGAGGATTTTTTATGGAGCTAACACGCTTTTGCGTTACATGGAGAGGAAGACCACGAGAACCTCCCACGGTTAGCCTGACGGCAGGGGGACTCTAACCCATGATCCGTCTATCACAGAGGATATTTCACGTCAGCACTGTGGTCGGTGCAAACCGTAAATAGGTGAAAGGACAAAAGATCCCCGGGAAAAGAACTTTGGAATTGATGTGAATAAAACAAACTATTCAATTCGGGACGCTGAGTCCGAATTTATTGTCATAAAATTGATATCAAATAAAAATAGATATTTTTTATAAACTAATTAATATACATGGATTAATTTGAAATTTTCGGAGAGAAACTTTCTTCATTTCATATTTAACAATAATGATTAAGATTCTTAACTAGCTCTAAAATTACTTGAAATTTCAGTAATTGCACTTATTGCACTGTGATATAATAATAGATAAATAATGCTTTTGTAACTAGCTATTTTTAAAAAAACCATTACCATTTCAAACTTATCAAAAGGTTAGCTCTGTATTAATTAACAATGGCCTGTCTCTAAAAGAGACTATTGTTAATTGATACATTAGTTCTAACAATAGCAGTGTTCATTATGTTATATTTACAATTGAAGAATATATAATTTATTTCAAAATCCTTTCAGTCAGTCAATTGCAAATTACATCTTGCCTAGTAATTATTTTTTTAAAAAAATTAACTGTTCAACTTAGATTAATTATTTAATTGCATTTAATTTGTGTTCAACGGCCCGAATCGAATCGACGTTGATTTTATTTAATTTTCATCAGAAGTTTTGCTTTCAAGTGCTTTTTTCCGGTGCTTTTTATATAGTGCTTTTTTTCCCTGGGCATTTATTCCAGTTATTCCCCCCCCCCACTGATATGTATTTTAAATAACGATTTATATTTTATTATGATGTTATGATGAATATTTGCAATGCTTATTATTATTTGCAATGCTTATTATGATTATTATTAGGAACAATGATGTATATGTTTTATGCATTATTTATAATTTAAACGAAAAAAAAAACTTATTTTCTTTTATTGGACTACGATTTAAGTACAAATAAAAACCCAAATCAGACAATTATTTCGGTACAGAAAGTGTAAAAAATAGTATTATTACAGTAATAATATTGGATATAGGGCGAAATTAGGAAATTTTACTATTAGCCATTGGCCAGCTGTAGCATTTTTAAGTGTGGCCATTTTTAAAAACACTTGGCCACTTTTTCAAAATTTAAAAGTCCGAAACATTTAAATTAGAGTAGTACATGATACCAGGCAATTAAGCGGTACCCGTCCTACCCAGCTTGATTATCATAAGTAGGACCCGCCGAATAGTAATTTACTACACGGTTTTTAGTCTTAGACCCGGTATCGGGTACCCGACCAGTGTTAACTGGCCGTTAACACTGGTTGAAGCGTAGAGTGCGGGGGGCACACATTTTGTTTTTAGAAAACTTTTCGGTTATTTTAATTTTGATTCAAACATTTATATGTAAATAGGTGCACACAGAAAAAATAAATGTGCATATATTCATAGAACTTAAAATAAACGAACAGTTTTCTAAAAACAAAAGTGTGCCCCCCCCCCCTAACGCTGCGCCTTTTGTTAACATGTCTACAGTGCCAAGTAACACTCATTTGTATCCGACACAAAAGTATTCAGACTGTAGTTTTGGAAATCCACGTATTTCATTAGTTTTTTTTTTTTTTTTAATAATCAAGTTTACTCAACAGCTAAAGCATTGGCATATTTTACTTTTGTGCAGAATTTTTATTCAGTGAAACCTTTATTAAATGGACATCTTAGGCGGCGAAATTTTCGGACCAAATAAACCACTAATTCAAATAAAGATAATATTAATAATGTAAGTTATTTCTTTTGACCCATTTTTAACGGTATATATTACAAGGTTCGATCCTTTCCAAAACGAGAGAAGAATCTAAGAAACAATCGCTAAATAATGTAAGTTTCAAAATATTATAAAATATTCATACATAATGATTCAATATTCATTTTATTTTATAACCGTCGCTTATTAAACGACCCAATTTTTGAATTTCCGACTATCAATGCTCAACTCCGTAGCCTTGTAAATATGAACCCAATCCAAAAGACAAAGGAACTATTGGGTCTAGTATTAGTAGAAATTTGCTTTTCGTGAAGACTTTTTGATGAAACTAACCCGCATTAGGGTTACATGGAGAGGAAAACCACGAAATCTCTCACGGTCAGCCTGACAGCAAGGGGACTCTGACCCATGATCCGTTTACTACAGAGGATATTTTATTTTCGTACTGTAGTCGGTGCGAGCTGGGTGCGGAATTCGTATTTATCAGCCATTGCTGGGATTCAAACCTGGTTCACCTCTGAAAGGCGAATGCTCTGAGCCACCACGGCATTCCATATTTATTGGAGAAAAAAAATTAATAATGAAATAAATTTCATATGTTAGGCGAAAAAAAGTGGAGGGCAGGTGGCGACTGGCTGGCAAATTTTTAATAGCCAGTTGTTATATTTAGTCGTACTGTGGCTGATGGCGATCGTTAATTTTGCCCTATATTATTAAACACGTTTTTATATTTACTTAAATTTTCAGATGCTCCTTTTTTTCTTGAATTTTATAAATAGCACGTTCATACGTATAATAACGTATTATAGTAGAACGCATATAATAGAGAGTTCGAATCAAAATAAAATACAAGAAAATCAATAAATTCCAATAGACTTTTTTTTCTCATTTCAAAAAGAAGAAAACACAAAGACAGAAACAAAACAAAGAAATTGGTAAATGACGAAAATAGAATTAACAGAACGAGGCATTAAAATATTCGTTAGGTTCATCAAAATAGTAATGAAAAAAAAAAATGTTGAACACCCGTGTCTCTGTCTGAGTCTTAAGCAAATCAGTGGACGGATTAAAATTTCGAAAAGCTCCACAAACTGAGTTTAGGCGTCATATCAAGCGGTGAGCACAATGACTCCTTTCTGAGGCGTAAACAGGTACACAGCTTTGTTCATAGCCGGAAGCTGATTGGTTGATAGACTTCTGTTCAGCAATCCTTATTGGATGGAGAAACGTCCTTTAGATGAGCATTCGGCCTTAGCAACAAAGTGTGAGGGCTGCTGCTAGAACGGAGGCGAAACAATTTTTTTTTCTTCTCTCGTCTAGTTGTTCTATTTCGTTTGAAAAGCAAGCAAAAATACAAGAAATCGTGGAGCACAAAATTTTTATTCTATTTTCCCCCACTACCGAATGATATTGTTTTGGTGTTCTATTCAATTTCTACTATTCGGAAGTGACTGACTACAAATTCGAATTTTACGTAAATAAATGCTATTCACCTGCCAAAAGAAAAATGAATTAGTTTCTTTCAAACTTCTTTTTCGCTTCGGAAAAACGATTGTTCTGATTATCAATATTAAAATATAACCAAATATTATTAAAAAAATGTTGTTGTTGCTGTTTTTTTTAATTTCATTCTGATAATATTCACATCATTTTTTTTTTTAAATTTAATTTTTAATCTCATTCTCTATTTTTGAAATTTTTCTTTATTCCATTTTATCCTGGAAACCACCGTACCCTATAAAAAGAAAAATTAATTAGTTTCCTTCAAGTTCTTTTGCGAAATCGAAAAAATACTGTTGTTTTGATTATCAATATTAAAATATAATTATATATTATATTTCTTTAAAAAAGAAAAAAAAAAAAAAAAAACAAGCAAATTAAATTTGAATTTTATTGTTTTGAATTAAAAAAAATTTATACCATTTTCTACTTTCAAATTTTTTGATTCCAATTTTCTTCTAAATTACCTATTTCAAGAATAGCAATAAGCAGTTGATTTTCACAACCTTAAAAAATTAAAAAATCTTTTATTTTATGTATTTATTTTTATTACAAACAAGTAGATTTTCTAGTGTTAAGTTCTGTGCGAGATCTCCAAAGTTCTGCTTCACAAAATTTCGCTTTTCGACTTTGAGTTGGAGAAATATATTTTGGTAATTTTGATAGTGTTAGAATATTTTTAAAATCATTTATAATTTTGCCTTCACTTTCTTAATCAACGTTAAGTACCCAAAAGCATGTTATTAAAATATCATATTTTTTTTAATACATCTTTTTGGTCCTATTTCCCTTCAAAATTAACGCTTAAAGATTTTTTAATACAAAAATATCAAGTACAAATTTATTTTCCGTCGAGATTTCAAGTGTCTTGCTTCAAAAATATTTGTTTAAAAAAAAATGAGATAGTCAAATATTTTGGTGGTTCCAGATAATACAATGTCAGATTGTAAAGTCTGTTTCAAAATTGCGGTGCTAAAATATTTTTATTTCATTCTTATTCCCTTTTTTTTTTTTTTTTTTTTTTTTTTTTTTTTTTTTTTTTTTTTTTTTTTTTTTTTTTTTTTTTTTTTTTTTNTGCGTATATAATTTCGCTACTACTTTTTAATGTACTTCATGAATAAATGGTGTGAAAAATAAAGTATATAACTTACTATAGATGCCTATAGCATTCGAAATATTTTGGATTGATGTTTTTGATTCACTGTTGGAATTTTCATTCTAAAATTATGGTAAAATAACCAGCAGCTGCCTGTCCATCCGATTAACCGTAAAGTTTACGGTAAAGAACATTTTTTGCCTTTATGGTTTTGTAACCATTTAAAAATAGTATGGTTATAAATTCATTGTTATTTGTTATTTTTAAAAAATATTCGATCTTTTTTGTTTATTTCTCACAACGATAAAAGTCTTCTTCAAAAACATCAAATGTTGAAAGGCTCTAAAAACTGTAAAATAGAGGCAGAATAATGTGGCAGTTGTTGTTTATGTGGCAGAATAATTGCAATAATAATATATAAATCATTAAAAGGATTTATTGTTTCACACTCTAATTTAGTAGAATAATTACAATTATCATACATAAATAAATAAAAGGACGTATTGTTTCATGCTCTAGTATGGCGGAAAAATTACCATAGTATATAAAAAATATAAGGATTTATTGTTTTAGTTTCTAGTGTGGCGGAATAATTACGTACAATAATATAAATAAATAATAGGACATATTATTGTTTCATACTCTACTGTGGCAGACTAATTACAACAATGATAAGTCTTTTTTATTTATTTACATACTATTTATTTATATGTTATTTTCATATTATAATAATATATGAATAAATAAAAGGACTTATTGTTTCATACTCTAGTATGGTGAAATAATTACAATAATAGTATATAAATAAATAAAATGAATTATTGTTTCATATTCTAGTGCGGTGGAATAATAACAATAATATTTAAATAAATAAAAGGATTTAATGTTTCATACTCCAGTGTGGTGGAATAATTACAAAAGTAGTAATGTAAATAAATAAAGCAATTTATTGCTATTTTTCCTTCCTCTAACTGCCAGTTGACTACACAATCAGTCATTTTTGTCTTAGATGAATTTCGCCTTAATCTTCTCGCTTAATGTTATTTACTTAATTAACATATAAATAAATAAAAGGATGTAAAGTTTCATGCTCTAGTATAGCGGAATAATTACCATAGTATATAATAAATAAAAGGACTTAATGTTTCAGTTGCTAGTGTGGCGGAATAATTACACTGATATAAATAAATAATAGGACATATTGTTTCATACTCTACTGTGGCAGAATAATTACAACAATGATAAATCTTTTTTATTTATTCACATCAAATTTATTTATATGCTATTTTCATATTATAATAATATATAAATAAATAAAATGAATTATTGTTTCATACTCTAGTGCGGTGGAATAATTACAATAATATTTAAATAAATAAAAGGATTTAATGTTTCATACTCCAGTGTGGTGGAATAATTACAAAAATAATAATGTAAATAAATAAAGCAATTTATTGCTATTTTTCATTCTTCTAATTGCCAGTTGACTACACAATCAGTCATTCTTTGTCCAAGATGAATTTCGCTTTAATCTTCTCGCTTAATGGCTTCATTCAGATACATTTTAAGGCAAATAATACTCTCATCAAATCTTCATTCAACAAAGAAACTTAATTAATTAAATTTCCCGTTTCCAATTGAAAAAACTCTCTCTTTTTTTCAAACGAAGATTGCATTTAACAAAAATAAAATCATTTTATGATAAAATCTTATTTCATTAAAAGATAGCTATGCATAAAGGATTTACTTTTGATAGAACTCACCCAATCAAAAAAATCACTGTTTCGTTAATATTTTTACGGAGTATAAATATTATTTTCTTTTCTCGAGAAGCTTCTTAAATGATTATGACTTTTGATTTAAATTTTTTTTTTAATACTTCATCCTTACTTCAATTTTATAAATCACCTCATTATTTTTAATTCTCCAATTTATTAATCCCTTCTCTTGTTTTAATATAAAGCATTTAGTTTATTGTTTTTAGTCACGGTAATTCATTTGAAACTTCATTCATTTAAAAAAATCTTCTTTAATTAAGTCATATTAAAATAAATACAAGTTATAAGAGAGTTTGGAAATTAGAAACAATTATTTTTGTGGAGTATTAATGCATGCATAATTTTTCCGCTACTTGTCATTTGTTTTATAAAATTAAAAGGAATATTATATGAAAATATTACTTTTAAAACAAAATTATTTATATGCTATATTGTTGATTTGCTTAATTGTAAAAAATAATTCATAATTACAGAGCCATAATTGTCAAAGAAAAAGTTTAAAATCATTTCATTAAACGAATTATAAAAAAGTCAAGGAATTGAAAAGAAAAAAAAGAAACATTCATTTTTGCACAGTTCTTTATGTTTTGCATTAGAATTAAGAGAATTTAAATTTATGTCGTTATATTTGCATTATATGCAGGCTTATGTAACGTGATTTTATCTTTCGTGCATTAAAATTGTGTATCATACAGCAAACAGTCCAGTTACAGTAATGTGGCCTACTTTTGGTGCGAACCAATCACAGAAGACATGCGGCAACACATTGCAGTATATTAAGGGTGTCTGAGGGAAATGAAGAAACAGAAACAGAATTTTGCCAAAAAAAAAACAAAAAAAAAATTAGAAAACCATGCCCGATTTTTACAACATGATTTTGGAGACTTGGTGGTTAGTAAACGTTTTTGGATACAATTATAAAAATTGACCACAATATATATCTGCGAAATAATCACGTCAAAAGAAATTTTCTTCTGTAATTTTCTTCTACTGCAAGCAAGCACTCTTAGGCTTAAGTATAATCAATTTCACGATTAAGTTCTAGTCTAATGATGTTTAATTGCTCTTTTCCAAATCGACCTTTTAGTTAATCGATCTTAATGTTAACATTGCAGTTATATATTCCATTAATTTGAGATCTCTTTCAATTTCAATTATTTAAGGGTACTGAGTTAATTAAGATATATTTATAACTTTGTTATATCGTACCCTCGAGATCTTTTCTCATTTGCGATGTACTACAAACAATGCTTCGTTCAGCGTTCAATCCCAGCAGCCAATGTGTCAGTGAAAATTGTTTACAAACTTTAAAATCTTCATTAGTAATGACAACCAGCATACCACTTAAAACTGTTTGCGAATTGATTGTAAAGCTTGATTGGAAATGGTACAAATAACTGTTGCGTTCTCCCAAATGTATTTAAGCTAGTAACTACTTTAATTTTCGAAGTGTGACTTCTTTAGTTGAGCTAAAACAGTGAACAGAAAAAGAAAAAAATATCATCATATTTTTTTTCTCCTATACAAATACTTGGCAAATCTTCAACCAGTATTTGGTGCAAAGTTTCTCATTGTCCCTCAGCTTGGTTAAATGAAAGATTATTTTATTTGAGTTACACCATAAATTGCTAAGTATGATCGAGAAATACTTCCATGGCGCAACTGACTGTTGCAAAATTTGGTAAAAGACACAAAACTTTGACACTGATTGTAAACTGAACAACATTTGTTAACAACGCCATGTTTTCTTAAAAACTCAGTCTCGGTGCATCAAGACGACTCATGCATGTTGATTCAAGTATCAACTTATTTAGGTAGGTAAATGTTTTATTTGCATTGATTAAAGTTCATTTCTTTTATGTTGCCTTTTTAAATTTGGTTGGCATTATAAAATGGTTAGAGGAATGTCATAAAATAACTTATTTATGGGAAATAGCAACCTTGGCATGCATTTGGGAGCTTTAAAAATACCTAATAATGGTGCAAACTTCCCATACTTTTATAAAAGGAAAAAAATTTAAATTTGTAAATTAAGCAAAAAAAAATTTTTTTTTATTATTTATTTCTTCAAAACACCTATATTTAGTGCAACCTTCTACTGACATTGGGAGCAAGTAAAAATACAAAAATATGGTAAAATATAGCTCTATTTTATGTAGCCAAGCAAATGATTACCAATTTCGGGTGGAACGTAGTTCGGAATTTTTCACAGCGTAGATCGGATATTTATGTACTAAAAACTAATCTTAATGGCTCAAAAGGTTGACCTCAATTATGTTAATTAATTATTGCTACATATTCAGCTACGGAACCAGACACAAAAACGTTCTTTCTCTGAATAAACATTCGACGGGTTTGAGTTTTTGATTATCACAATATCGGGGAAGCTTCAATAGGGAAAATATTATTCTAATAGTTTACTCAAAAGAGCAGAGAAAAGTAGCCTTTAACTGTAATTTTCTTTTTTAATAAGAGCAAAAACTTTTTGCACACAACTATAGAACTTACTTATTTAAAGATAATTTCAAACAAAAAATTATTATTTTTTTGAAAAAATATTTATTATATTTTGTTATTAAATATATTAATTGGCGAAAAATTTCTAAACTTAAGTGTATAGAAACTTTTATTTCCATGTATTTTTATGTAATTTTACTAAGCAATTTTAAATGATAATCTATAAAGATCTATTAAATTTTTGTTCTTATAGTTAGCAAGTGTGTAATGTCTTCCTTGTTGCTTTTTAGCGTGATGTCAAAACTACATGAGATTTCATCATTTTATTTTATAACCGGCGTTGAACAGTTGTGTGTTGAGCAGTTGTGCTGAACAGTTGTGTTGAACAGTTGTGTTGAACAGTTGTGCTGAACAGTTGTGTTGAACAGTTGTGTTGAGCAGTTGTGTTGAACAGTTGTGTTTCAACTCCTTAGACTTGTAATTTTCAACTCAACCCAGAAGACAAGGAAATTCCTGGACCAAGCATTGGGACAAACAAGCCTTAGTGGAGTACGTTTTGATGTAACTAACCCATGTTTGCGTTATACGGAAAGGAAAACCACGAATACTTCCCACGTTAAGCCCGACGGCAAGGAAATTCTAACCCATGATCCGTCTACCACTGAAGATATTTTATGTTTGCACTATGGTTGGTGCGAGCTAGGAGCAGAACTCGCATCGACCAGCCACTTTTGGGATTTGAACCTGGACCCTAACATTGGGAGGCGATTGCTCTATCTCCTGAGCTACCGCGAATTTCCATGGGGTTTTGGTGATTTTAACCTACTCAATATGACTTGAAACTCCAAGGAGTTCGATTCATATCACCGACGCGACATTTCAGGTTCAACTCATTATCCCGACTGTTCATTTCGTCAACACGATCACTGCGTCAACATTATCATTTCGCCTAATAATCAGTTCACCGACGCAATCTATTAAATTTTGATTTGTTTTTATGACAAAATGCCTTAATTAATAGTTCAAATTGTTTATGCTGCGGAAGATGACATTTAAAAGTGACTTTTATTTCGATTTTTTTCGTGGTAGTTACAACAATATGTTATTTAATAACTTATTTACTCTACAGTTTGGTTATTGCTGGGACCAAGGGAAGCGTTAGTCCTATAGATATGTTCCGAGATTGAAATGAAATACATGCAAACTATAATTTTCATTTATGAAATATCCTTATTTAAAAATTAATTCCATAGAGTTTAATTAAAGTTTCACTTGAAAAATTTTATTGTCTAAAATAATATTTTTATTTTAAAGAACTGTTACGACAAATGATTTGGTTTAGGGGCGATGTTTGTGAAAAACCCTTGGCTAATCTCCTACATATGTAGTTTTTTTTAGTCCTAGATATTATTTCTTCATTTTATTTTCACGGTATTTGATTGCCAGGCCACTACTTGGGAATAATTGTTTATATATTGATAGAGAAAAGTTGCCTAAATCGTACTTCTCCTATATCATGCCATCTTAGATTTCTAAAGAAGTACTAAGCGGATAAAATCCCCTAGCGGATAAATTACGAAGGGTTATTTTAAGTGGAGATCCAGGCAGTACACGCGTTAAGTATTTATTGAAGTTAATAGGTTTTACAAGTTTTTAATGTAATTTTCGAACATCCTGTGTAAGAATATAGCAGATCTAACTTTGATCGCAAATCATTAAATACATCAGATAATTGTTTAACAACTTATTCTGTTATGTTATACTTGTTTCTTTGGTAACTAACTATTGTTTGAGACTAGGAATAACGCTTTGTTTAAGAAGTTACGTTGTTAGATAAATGCTTTTAAATTAATTTCCGAAAACAAGTATTTTGAAAATCTAAATTAAAATAGAAATTTAAATTCTCCAATTTCTAACTTGTGAATTTTCTATTTCTAACTCTTGTGTATTAATTCGCTTTCTCAGGTCTCAGCCAAGTTTTAAGTAAGTAATTAGAAACATATTTATGACTACAGCAAAATAATGCTCACGAATATAAAAAAAGAATTCAAAAAGTGTTTTTTAGAGAACAATACTAGATAAACAAATGAAGAACATTTGGCCGAAAATATATAACTCAAAACTAAATCACCATCTTACGATCATGATTGGATCAAAATTTAATAGTGTCGTCGATCATGCGGACGAAGTAATAGTGCGGGCAAGAAAATCTGTCTGTGATGTGTTTGTATTGGAGATGTAAACTTCAGGCATTATATGAACTGTCAGCAAAAGGATCAAGTCGACAATATGATCAGTCGGTCGGTGAAGTGAGGTTGTCAGCGGAGTGAGCTGTAGGCAAAGTAATCGTATTGAACGATGTGAGCTGTCGGAGAAGTGATTGTGTCGAAGTGGAGTTGGTGATGGCCATGGGCTTAGGGCCCACACTTTCTGGGGGCCTCAAAAATTAGTAAAAAGTCCACAATAATACTTTTTTTTAAAAAATTCTGAAAGAAACAGATTTTCTCAAAACAACAGCTTTTCTTGTGATCAAACTCGTGAAAACATTGCACCAATCAAATTCGAAAGCACAGCTGAATTTTAATTGGTGCAATTTTTACGCCAATGGCTTAAGCGAATGCAACGAGAATGCACTTTCGCAAAGTCTCTTATAAATGATTAGTGTAAACAAGAGCTAAAAGCTTATTCTTTACAAATATGTAAAGCTATAAATGGAGAGGTACAATCTTAAAAATAGTTCAGCCAATCAGTGATTTTTAGCAAAAAATCTCTGATTTCAATTGTTTGTGATCACCAAATTATTTTTATTTTGGCACAACATTGTTTTGTTGTTTTATATTTTGCTTTGATATATAGATGCGTAATACTTTATCTTAGAAAAATAATCTTCAATGGTCTGCTTTTAAATTTTTTAGCATGCTTCTCTTGAATCATGCAGTTCAAAGATTCTTTTTTATTGTTAGGACAACTCTTCAGAAATTTAATTTCAAAATATTTTGTTAGGGACCCAGGAAATTTGGTGGGCCTTGGGCCTGAATTTGTCTTGATCGGTTCCTGGCTGTGATCCGTCGGTGAAGTGATTGTCAGCGATATGAACATTGCCCACCCAATTGTATGTTTTTATCCTCTTGATGCGTTTTGTCTCCTCCCCTGAATTTGTTGGTTGCATTTTCGAATATTCTGTATAAACATTTACAATTAGATTTGAGATTGAAGTCAAAGCACATGATTTTTTAGAGCATGACGTCAAAAGTTATTGCATACTATTACACTTGAGTCGTTACTATTGTTATGTTACGTAAATATGTATTAATTTTAACTACAAGCTCGCTATACCGAGAATTCTACTTGAAGCTTATAAATTGTAATTATAATAGGCTTTTATCGCTTCGTAAATAAAAAGAGATGCAGACGTTTCAATTGACATCGGAATTGGTCTCGCATTCGAGGAAAATAAATGAATAAGGAGAAGACTAATACTAAAACTCAGATAAGATAAGAAATGGATTATCATTGATGAATCAAAATAAATATGAAATTCTGGAGATTCCATCAGATGATGCCTGGTTATCTTCATTCACATAATATCCAACAAGTTTGGAATGTCGATAATGTCGGAGCATATTTACAGTCATTTTCCTTCCTGGATTTCATCAGAGAACATTATTCGACCTTCTCTCATACTTGTCTAAAATACTTTTACTCTCATGGAAGCACTGGTCAATTAATTTCGTCAATTATTTATCAAAATTGTTACACGCTATCTTCCTTTCAATAATTTTAAAGCTCTAAATCTTCATTATTAATTTCATTATTTCATTATTCATCACTGTTCATTGTTTCATTATATAAACGGATTATTCCCAAGAAAATAATCCTACTCTTTTCTCCTCAAATGTTACATGCGATCTTCCTTTCAATTATTTTACAGCTCTAAAGCTTCATTATTAATTGCATTATTCCTTATTATTCATTGTTTCATTATCAAAACGGATTATTCCCAAGAAAATAATCCTACTTTTTTCTCCTCAAATGATACATACAATCTTCCTTTCAATTATTTTAACGCTCTAAATCTTTATTATTCCTCATTAATCATTGTTTCATTATCAAAGCGGATTATTCCCAAGAAAATAATCTTACTTTTTTTTTTCAAATGTTACATGCGATCTTCTTTTCAATTATTTTAAAGCTCTAAATCTTCATTATTAGTAACTCTGAGATTTGAACTTTAAATAATGGCATTAAATGCGATTTTTCTGTAGATATATGTAGCTTAGAAAACTCCATAAATGTGATAAAATTTTAAATTTAATTAATTGAAATTAATAAATTTTTTAATGATTTTTAGTTATTACATAAAATTTTATAAACTCAAATTTTTAACTTTTTCTACACATTGTAGAATATTCGAATAGCGTATTATTTCCCATTTTGATTTTGAAATAAGATCTGCAAACCTGAAATAATAAGGTTTAATTGGTGTTTATATACCATGAAACTGCCCGAAAGGATAACACGAATCAAATTTCTTTTATTTCTTAAAATGTTTTCTTGTAATTAAAATTATCAAAAAACAAAGGTAATATCAATTATATTTTTAAGCAAACATCGCTTTTTTCAAGCATAGAAACAGAAGAACAAATTTTTAAATATTATTTCTAGATGATATAATTATATCAAATGTTGTCCTGTGTATTGAATGTTAGTTTCGAGGTGAAAGTGGTTATGGTATAACAGAAGAAAAAAAAAAGAAAACCGTTTGGCTAGAAGCACTGAAGGGTATCCAGGGTTTAAAGTACTACCACTTTGCTTAGATATGTGTTTTTCGTATACGGACCACTTTTTGTCTGTGGACATTAATAATTGTTAAAGATTTAAAATCTTTTTTTTTCGACGCAAAAGATTGCAAAAGCTTACATTTGAAATTATTTTCAGAATATGCTTCGCGGAAATTTCTTATCGCTTAATTAATGTTTCATGATTCTTTTTTCTGTTCATATATCTTCACAAAGCGATTGTTCATGTAAAAATGTATATTTAGTTTTACTCGCGTTTAAAAATATATTTTAATTTTTAATTACAGATATAAAGATCTTTTATTGCAAGACTTTTAACTTACAGATATTGCAGTTATATTTCCTCAATGTAAAAAGAAAAAAAACATGAGAAAAGCTTACGGAAATTTAAGAGAAAAAAAATTAATATTTGTTTCGAAATAATGAGTGCAGAAATAATATGTATTGAAACAATATGTATTGAAATAATATGCATTGAAATAATATGTATTGAAATAATATGTATTGAAATAATATGTACTGAAAGTGGACTGATCGTGAAGACACGGTTTCCAATAGAGCCCCGAAGTCAAGCATCACTGGTTCCAGTCAGTAAGTGGGTGGGTGACCACTTTGACCCAGGGTGAGCGACATCGGTCCTCTTTAAACTGTTCTACCGTAAAGTGTTCGACTTCGTGCGCAGTTCGTCGGACTACCACAGCAGGGGAGCCATTCCCTCTGCAGAGGATCAGAATTGCGATGGCATGTCTTCAGATCATCCTCAGGGATGTTTCCCAAATCGTCGCCAAAAGTCCATTGTGCAGCTCTAGTGTGACGTATATTAAGTCCCCACCTACTTTTATCATAGAAATTAAGAGGCGTTTAACTTTCTGAGACTCAGCGTTCAATATATTGGACAACGTTTGGTACAATTTTATCTCGTAAAAAATAATATTTTAAGATTTTTCTTTCTATTTGTCTGCCTTTACAAAGCGATTGTCTGTGAGAAAATACAAATACCCTGATTCTCTGAGTTCTTTAAGAAAAGAAAAAAGAACAAAAAAGTAGAGAGTAGGAAGGAAATTTGATTCAAGGAGCTTTTCAGAGAGTTTTATAACACATAAATATCTTATTCTTGAAGTCTAGTGGGTTATGTTTAATTTCACTATCTTCTCGAGAAAACTCAAAAAACTAGTTGTAAATTTTCGAAAAGGATATTTCGCTGACTTTTTTGCCTCCCCATTTCAATATTCTAAGAACAGAATTCCCTGGTAGAGTTTTGGTAACATAAGTAATTATTAAAAGAATGGAAAAGTAATATGTTTTTTATAATTTGGATATTTTAGTTTTCTCGGGATATTGGTCACCTCAGTTTTGTTTGATCCGAGGAAATATCTATAAAAATATCCAAAAATGTCCTATGGAAATATCCAAATTTAATTACAAAACGTGAATAAATCAAATACACTAAAAAAATATAATACAACATGAAAAATTGCTAGAAATTGAAATTTTTTTGTTTGCTAATGCAATAACTTTACAACAAAAAGTTAATAAAGTTTAGTTAAAGCAGGTGCGAAAATCATTGTTTAAAGCTAGCTCGGATCTTAAAAGGATATGAAAAGCGGAAGTACAAACCACAAAAATAAATACATTTAGGATCAAAACCGCACAATGTATAAAAAATAAAATAACTGAAATAAACCGCGACGTCTCTAACCGCAGCAGACAGGAATTCCCTCACAGCCCTATCTTATTTTTCGACAAATTCTTCTTCCAAGATATTAATATATAAATGTATTTTAGTATTTTTTTTAGTGTAAGATAAAAAGTATAAAAAGTATTACTTAAAAAGTACTCTTTTGATTGAATATGGTAAAATAACCGTTAAATAAATTGTCATTTAACCATTTTTTCCGAGAAATTTCTAAGAGTGCACTGAAAATCCTGCATAGATTACAATTAGTAAAAAGTAATAATAATAATAAATAAATAAAAATAAGAAATTTTTTTAAAGAAAGATAATGAGCAAATTAAAGCATAAAGAGCTAAACAAATTTTTCTGAATAGAATTTTGGTTAAAAAATATTGTACATTGGGAAATTATAATTGTCAATGTTTTAGCATTCCTCAAATATTCGTTTGCTAGTGCAACAGCGTCATTTGTGTCAAGTTTCTGGTTAAGGTGGGGCAATTTTCTTCTTTTTCATTTTTTTTTGTACTTTACAGTGGCAGGATATCTTAATTAATAATCATCCAAGGGATCGAAAGACAACAGCATAATATATCGTCAGCACAAATTATTAAGTATATTTAAGTTTAGGTCCTCAAATCATTAAGATTGAGTCCTAGTTCATGAAAATAAATAATTAGGTCAACCGCTAATTAAGGTAGATTATTATTTTTTTTTAATTTTCGTGCTCTGTTTATCTTTTAGTTGAATGAAAATTTTCGTATTAAGCAGCAGCAAAAAATATTCTTCAACTTAAATTAAAATAAAATAATAATTAAAATTAGCATAAGGTTAGGCACTCAAATCATTAAGATTAAGTTCCAGCACGTGAAAATCCTAACGTGAGATCCTTTTCATGAAAATCCGATCACAAGATATTCCTTCTCTCTTTTTTTTTCAACGGACTAGTTTATTTGCAGAAAAACTCATATTTTTTCTCAATAGTTTTACTAAATTAATATAATTATTTTATTAGCAACCAATAAATGTTAATAAGAATATAATTTTTTGCAAAGTGGTTACAATTTTGCATCCAAAATAAATTTCAACGTATGAGTTTTGTCAGTGATATGAACATATTAATTTAAGAATAGCACGGTAACTTTATTTTATGAATAAATTTATGTTTCTTATTTTTAAATAATTATAGGTTCAATACTCATTAATTATGAAATCAAAACTTTATAAATGATAGCATCACTCAAAATTAATATGAATACGATCACATTGAAAGTGAAGAAATGAAAAATATTTACTAGATTTACCTTTTTAAGAACTTTCTTTTCTTTTTCGATGAAGATAGCAATTAAACTTATTTCTTTTTCTTTGATCACCACGTTTTGTTCTTCACAATTAATCAAAAGCTCTAATTTTCAAACATTTCAACAATTGAAAAAGACATGGGTTTAAAACTTTTCAAATGAAATGAATTAATTTTGTGATAAGTTAAATGGAGTAATATTTTTTTTCATATAATTATAAAATAGTAATTTTTATGAGATTTTCAAACAATGTCGAGTAACTTTTTAAACATCAAAAAATTTAATAACCAACTAAGAGTCATAAATAACTATCGTAAACAATTCTAAAAGTAGCATATTATTCACTAAAAAGCGTAATGAATAAGTCTAAAAATATGTAAGGTTCAAAATATTTTTAGAGAAATTGTTTTAAATAATTTTTTTTAATTAGCTTACTATGCACATGAACCTCTTTTTTTGCATCTTTTTTTATACCTTCAAGTGGAAAAACTCTATTTCAATGCATAATGGAAAAATTACAAATTTACCTTCTGGAATGGTAAACGCAAAGGTAAAAAATGAATATAAAGTAAACATTATGATATCCGGCATGGTATTAATTCAAATTATAGCTTTTGTTGTAAATTATAAAAACACACTTCTTTAATGAAGCGAGTGAGCCTAGTGAGACAATAATCTATTTTCGCATCAATGTTACTGTATCTTATTTCAAGTCTTTTTTTCTTCTTTTTATTTTTTATGAGGCTTAGAACTGCATTAAATTCTCGTTCTACGATCGCCAACCTCATTTACTACTAAAATATTTCTGATTTCTTTTAACAAGTAAAATAAATAAATAAAAATAACTAATTTATTTAAGCTTTCATAATAACGGAAATGACCCGAAAATATTTTACTTTATACTAAACCTTTCACGGACGTCCTAACCTTATCCACGCACTCTCACAAGGACACCCAAAAAAACTAAATTATAACTTTATTTTTAAAATACCTAAATTATTCTTACGAGCTAGTTTTTATACAACTATACATTTAATGTTACTCTAAAATGCCCTTCTTATTAAATTTTAAAAATAATTTTCAGTATGAAAACTATTTTAAAAATTGTTGACCATTTATTTTTTGAGCTGAAAAGGAAAAGAAATAATACTTTAAGCTCTTTATTTTCAATGTCGGAAACTTTTTTTCCAGACTACGAAACTTTTTTTTCTTTGCAAATGAATTGTTTCGAAAGAAAATGAAAACGCATTTTTAAAAACTTTTAGATTTTTTTTATACTTTTGTAAAGTTTTTAAATAAATAAATATTTTCTTTTATACTGGAAAACAATATTTAAACTCTAAATAGTACCTTGAAATTGTTAAATTAGCCTCTGAAATAAATTCGAACTTTAAAAATAAAAGTTCTTTTTACTAAGCAACTTAACTGAAAGTCTTACTTCAATGAAAGTCAAAAACTGTAAACATCGTGTTGTAGTATATGACATAATTCATGTGATATTTTGTGATATTTTTTTTATCGCTTGTAACATCTTTTAATAAAATAAAATAAAATATTTTCGGAATAATGTTTTTTTTTTTTCTCTTTTTTTTGGTCCAATTTATTCTTAAAGTGATACTTGTATTTAAAAACACGTATATGAACTTGTAGTCTTAAAAAAGTTAATAGATTTTTAATTGTTAACATGTAGTATGAATTAGAAAATGTTAAAAATTTTCATCAAATATAAGAACATTAATGGATACAATGGATTNTCCTCACGACACATCTTTTGGTATAATTTAATGCGATATTTCTGAATAAAGAGCAATTATCCTAAGATATACAATTATTCTTTATATGCGTCGATATCGCTAAAAAATTCAGTTGAAAAGAAAAAGAGCATGAAATAAAGGAAAGCAGAAACCAAACTTACTGGTGTGTAGCAAAATGTGGTTTAGCTTTAAAAGTAAAGTACTGATTTACAGTTAACAGAATATATATCTATCTATCTATCTATCTATCTATCTATCTATATATATATATATATATAAGTTTCGTAAAATAATTATATATTTTTTTAAAATAATATCTACCCCGAGGAATCGTGTGAGCTGTTGACAAAACCTTTTCGCTATGATTTTTGGAAATTATGGTTGATTTTTAATTTTGTTTTAGTTTTAATATTTTTTGATGTGAATATTTTTGAATATGAATAATTTATATTGCGCTATAAACATTTGGGCTAACCACTCTGGTTTTGCCTATGTACTTCAAATTTCTAATTTTTTATATGTTAGGGTTTTCCTTTTTAATAAATCAGAACTTGGTTGGAGCTAATTTAAAATACTTAAAAAAGTTTTTTTTTTAATGGTGTATTGGGTGTTCCAGGATTCATTTTTTGGCCTGCAATTTTTGCTGGTTTTTTAAACTTCCTCGTGATTGAAATTTTACAGAAATGTGTGTCGTGATTTTGACTCCTCGTGATTTTTAAGAAATGTATGTCTTAACATACCTACCCAGCGTCTATGCATGTTTCAACAAACCTAAAAAAAAAGTGAGCACTTTGAATAACCTTTGATTTAATGATCAGATTTTCAAGTACAAGGACTCACTCCAAATGGCTCGACGGTGTAACCATAAATATGCAAATTAATTTGTTTAGAATTGTTGTTAATTAAAGTCAGACAAAAAAGAAAAAACAAAAAACAAAATAGATGAATTAAAGTATTTTGATCTCGACGAATTTGGATCAAAATTTATTCACGATATAAGCTTTTTTTTCCGCACTTTACATTAAATTACAATAAAAATTGTCTGAAAAAAATGCAAGAACTGAGAATTTCAGCACTGTTAAAAAACTACTAAGATAAGTGCAAGATTTTAATTATTGCTTCCACCATATATTTGTTTTGTATGCAGGATATTTAGAATTCGGCTCTTGCCTGCTAAAACGAGTTTTAGAACGTATTTGTCCACTTTTTCCTTTGCAGATTCGTTGCGTAAATATTTGACCAGATATTATATCCCAGAGAGGAAGTTACGGTTAGAGTTAAGCAAAAAGAATTACCCATGTGATTAGAATCAATAGAATTAGTTTACCTTGGTGAATTGAATTTACTGATTTGAATCACTGGTAATTCGAATCACTTGCTGATTCAAATCAGCGAGTGTTTTGATAATGAAATTGATAAAAATGATATAAATATGATTTATCTATAATAAAAATTACCTTAAGATATATATATTTTAATTTTGACGCAAATAAGGGGCAAAACATTTAAAATTAGCTTGAGAATTACAATAATTTAGATTAGACCCTGCTGGCTGTGTTTGCCAACACCCTAAATTGTTTTGTAGTTCCTTTCGAATTGCTTCGCAAATCGGCTCACTTATTTAATATTAACATATTTTAGCCATAAATTAAATAAAAAAAATCAGAAGGAATTGAAGCTGTAAGATACTACTTAAAAACTTCATTGGCTTCAAAAATATGCAAAATCGAAACAACAGTAGACATGTTTCAAGCGCTCAAAAACAGAAGCTCATTTTCAAGATTAGCTAATCGTGAATGAAAAGAAAAAAGAGTAATTCGAATTATAAAAAATAAAGTTGTTAACTAAAAATAGAAAACTGAAAGTGGGAAACAAAATTAGAAAAAATAACAGTAGCCAAGAGAGAAAAAGATGAAAAGCAGAACAAAAAAAGGCACAGTGGCCGCGGGGGGCAAATCAGGGTAAAATGCATTTCCATGCGTTATAGAGAGGTGGTGAGGAATGGGGTTAACATGGGAATCAGCATTAGCATTCATACATATAAAACGAGATTCAAGGGCATAAAAATGAGTTAATGTGACTTTGGTGGAAATGATTTTGGCATTGTAGAAATTGTATTTAAGCCCAAGATTTCAGAAATGCGCAGCAATTTTTATAATTCTTGATAATGGACGTATCTTCTGTTATCAAGAATTCGAAAAATCATCAATTGCTGCACATTGTTGGAATCTTGGCCATAAATTCAATTTCAACAATGCCAAAATTATTTCTACATTAGCTCATCTTGATGCCATTGAATCTTGTTTTAATCCATATCAATGCGAATAATCCATATTATTGAATTTCGCCGATTAACCAAATCAATGCCAATTAACCTTGTTAACGACCTTAGTTCCGCGCCACATCTCCATGACACGTGGAAATGCATTTTACCCTAATTTGCCCCTTTCGGTCACTATGTTTTATCTTCTTTCACTATGTTTCACTATGACGGTCACTATGTTTTCTATCTTTTTCTCTCTGCTATTGTGGTTTTTCCAGTTTTGTTTCTCACACTTAGTTTTCTATTTTTCGTTGGCAACTTTACGTTTTATATTTCAAATCGCTACTGAATCTACATTTTTGTAGTGGTAGATACACTACAATAACTTTTATGCAAGACTTGAACTATTATTCAGAAAACAAAATAATATAATATCAGAATAATATGATAGTGGTCATTGGGTTCTTGATTTTACTGTAAATGATTTGTCACTGTTTCTCGCAATAAAATACTGCTATTAATTAAAATTATCTGTTCTTTTTTGTTTTAATCTCCTTCTGAATGTGCTTTATGCAATTATAAAATCTACAAAATTTCGTTTTAGATTGAAGAACTGGAGAAGTGTGTTTCAAGTATTTAGCTATGGTAGATAGCTATTGTATATGCTTTTAAGGATGTTATGTTACAAATGAAAAATTACAGAGCTGTATGAGAAATGATGAACTATTTTGGTAAAAATTCCTCTGAAAGAAACAGATTTAAGCTGTTTTAGCTGTAACAGAGTTAAGCTGAGAGAGCAGAGTTAAGCTGTAACAGCAAAACCTTACTGTTTCTGTCCTTGTTTTTTCTCCCTACTAAGCGCATGTTCTTTTAGTTAAGTCTACAATAAAATAAACAATTAATATGGGCAATTATACATATCACACTATTAAAATAGAATTGATTATGTAGTAATAATGGATGTTTGTCAAGATTATTTCAAAAATATTTATTTTCCTGAATTATTTATTAATTATTAATAGTAACGAAACTATTTCAGTTGAGAACAATAATTACAAAATTGTCCTTTTAATATTTCAGCATACAAAAATTCCAAAATCTGTCAGGTAGACAAAGTTCATAAAAATTGAAGCAAACTTATTATACATAAGTTAATTTTATAAAAAATGTTTATATTAATATATTTATATTAATAAATGTTATATATGTTAATATTTATATTAATATATTTAGATTAATTATGTTTATACTAATATATTAATAAATTTATTAAAGATTGATAAATTCGAGAAATTTAACACTTTAAAATGTTTATAACGTTAAACTACAAGCTTATGAGCAATTGAAGATATACATCTGAAACATGGTTCAACATTTAACTAAATAAATTCAACTTCAAACCAATATACAAAATTTGGTGTAAAATTATATCGCTGTTGTGGTATTTCCAAAACCACTGTTGTGGTAAACGTTGAGCTAAATCATTTGTTTAACCAATATTTCTTTAAAACTGGTTTACATTATAATTTGAAACGTGGTTCAACCTTTCACCGTGAATTCACCTAAAATTTCATTAACAGTCAAGCCTTGAACTTCACTTACGTTTCACTGAAAAATGGATATAAAGAAAAACCTTGGATTTAGTTCGACATTTAACTACAAAAGTAGTACCTCTTACGACAACATTGGTAGCACCAAGTTTCTTATTATATTGATTGCAGCTAAATTGGTACCAATTATTTAGTGAAAGGTTGAAACTTATTTTGAACAGTGTATGAACACTGTTCCACCATGAAGAAAGGAAAGCCATTAAAATGTTTTATTTCTAGCTTGAGTTTGTATGTATAGCTCTACTAAAATTATTAATAAGAATGTTTTTTTTAACCCTCTTAATATATTTTACCGTTACCAGATTAACTTTGTTCGAAATATTGTCTTGAAATCTGAAATTATTTCGTGTTACATCAATTGAGAAACTCTCTGAAAATTAGAATTATTTTATCGAAAATAATCTATGTTAACATACCAGTTGTAGTAAAATACGAATAGTTTATGATTCGCGTTTGTTTGTTTGGTCCAGATTTGACAGCAGTAAAATAGAATTTGCAGATGACTCATATATTTAAACAATCAAGGTCTTGAATTCATTCCTTTTACAAGTGTGCTGAATAGCGTTAAAATGAGGAAATTTTTAAGTCAATATTCTGTATTACAACACAGCCCTATATCTCCCCTTGATATTGACCCATATTATTCAAACTGGACCACGCATTATTACCAGGTGGGAGAGAGGGGGGCACACGTGAACAAATTTTTTTACTTCTTCATTTTTCCGAAAATATCATCAATTTTTCACAGTAAAGAACTCCATATATTTAAATAGTCTTTTCTTTGTCTTATGGAATTTTGTGAGATTTTTCAATAAAATATTTCTTTACTTTATGATATTTTAGAAAAATGACTTCAATTGTTCACATGTGCCCCTATGGGGGGCACAAAAGAACATGACTGGGGCACATATGAACAAGATTAAAAACACAAAGCAATCATCATATTTAAAAGAAAAAATCTTTAATATAACAGATATAGATCGACATTATACTGAAAGGGGTTGTAGCTTACTATGTGAATTTATTAGGTTTATTTGTTTATGTGAATTTATTGGGTTCATTTCGTCTATTGGGTTTTTCGCAACTTCATGCTCCTCAAGAGTTGTAATGGACTTTTTTCTTTCTTCTCTGATGCTCTTTCATGCTTTTTTCTCATTTTCATTCAAAACTTTGAAGACAATGCAGCATAAAGAATATTTTATTAAATAAATATTATTCTTACATGTATTGCTTTTGCAAAATAGGTTTTCTACTAATAATACTAATATATTTTAAAAATTATTTTAAACTCAACTTTTTAAGTAATAAAATACTATATCTTTTTACTTCTTGTAATCATTATACAACACAAAATTGTTGACCAACCATTTAATAAAAAAATAAAAAAATTCAAAGAAGAAATTAACAGTTAATTAATTAATTATGGAAAATTAAATAATAATAATTTTAAATGCATACATATTTTTTAAACTTATAATATCATGAGGATAATAATCTTAATACTATGTAGGGACACATGGGAACTGTTCACACCTGCCCCAGATGTTTTGTTCACAAGTGCCCCATCATCTTTCTTAAACCTAACTTGAAAAATAAAGAATTTTTAATTGAGTAAAAAAAAATAATAATTGCCATAAACTTACAAGAATGTTCATATAATTGTATGCAACAGTTAATTTTAGCTCATTAGTTGATTTATACTATGTTTTCACTTGAAGAAGAGAGTGATAAAAGTATATGCAACACCAGCTGATACAAAGAAGTTGTCAGAAAAGAACAACAAAATGGCTCATTGTTCCGAAAGTTTTGCAGAGAGGTAGGACTAATACTACCATCTATTGAAAATTGTTCAAGATTTTTTATTTCGAATCATATTTGTAAAACATACCATGCTCACATGCGCCCCCTGTTCACTTGTGCCCCCCTCTCCCCTACTAGTGTACCATACCAACCTCTTAGAATTTTTATCTACCAAGAATCATTTTAGAAGGAGCTTGTCTGTAAGATACGCATATTTTAAACCCTAGGTTTCAGGGATAATTCTAGGTTCAGGATTTCTAGGTTCAGGATAAATTATTCTATTTTATATTCGATATCAAAAGAATTGTGATATCGGTATCAATTGTTTTAAAATCTATATCATTTTACGAACACAATCTTAAATTAAAGACACTTGTTACAGTCTATTGAAAACACCTGAAAATTATTATCATTTGAGCAATTTAATGAAGTTAATTTTAAGTTTCAAAAAAAAAAAAAAGATCTAAATAATGAATTCAAATATAAATGAAATGTATTTACATTTTATGTCTCAAAAAAGAAAAAGAAATATTGAAAACTTGAAAATTCATCTATTGATAAGGGTATAATATGGAAGAAGGAATGGATTTGAGGAATGATATCGTAGAAATATATACCAAATAGTCACACTTGAATCAATGAATTTAAATGATTGGTTTTAAAATCAACGGATTGGAATAGCTGATTCAAAGTAATGACAAAATCGATAAAGTCAAAATCGATATCAGCGCAATTTATTTGCAGTGATTGAATCAACTTAATCAAATCAACAGATGCGAATAAAATTATTTAAAAAAAATTCATTTCAATCAACTGTTTAAAATTGATTCAAACCAATAGATTAGAACCATTCATTCGAAACTGTCTTAGAATTGATGTATGAGTTTTATTCAGACTAATCGATATCGATATGAATCAATCAGATCCAACTCAACAAATTTAGGTCTGCAGATTAGAAACCCTAATCTGAATCAACTAATTTAAATAATTTGGATTGGAACTAACTGCGGTAACATCTGTTAAGTATGAGACACATTAAAATAAATGACACAATTTGAATGCAAAATGGATAAAAATTGAAGTTACGCTGTAAAAACTGTGGTGTAAGACCTATGCGAAATTGAGAAAGTTTGCACTAAGCTCAAATACCATTCATGATTTATTTTCGTACATTTGAAAATCATCAGATGACGAAGGTAGATTATTTACAATCGAGCACGAGAAGGTGAACGTTTCTTTATTATCTCGTACGCTGCTGAACAATCACAGAAACAAAAGTTAACTCTAATAAAAAGGCATGTATGTTTTTTGTTGTACAGTAAAAATAATTATGTTCTCATAAGCATATTTATATAAATCTGTCAATTGTATTAAATTGTTTTATAACACGCTTCAATTTTGTTAAACCTAGTTCAAATTCATCTTAATATTTTCTCTGTGTTGTTTGTACAAATTACAACAATAACGAATAAATTACAAACTAAATTTATTTTAAGAATTAGTATATGTATGCAACCTAAATTATATACTTGCAATTATATACTCTAATTGATACTTGCTTTATATTTTCTCGTAAAAAATAACTTTACTGATCCTAATATGTAGTATAACTTACTTTAATTATAAATGCACTAAAATTTTTTACTATAAAATTTTATAAATACGATAATATATATGGCAAAACTTTTTACTGAGTTCCCAATTTCCCAGCTGTTCCCAATTTTTTCCTACTACGGAACCCTAAATGATTGTACTTCTTTTGGTGAAACCCTTACTCTAGAAATACTGTTCATTAGCGGTTGTGGATGCATTAATTAAAGAAAGATAATTAATTATTTTGAAAAAAATTAAATAAGAAGAAAGTAATTTTTTCCTTCTTTTTATCGATGGTTGTTTTAGATTTCATATTTGAAAGTTGAAATCTCAGATCTGAATCGGCATCTGCAGATAAATTTCCGATTTCTTTTTTTTTTTTTTGTGTAAACATAACTGAAAGTTAGTAAAATATACAGAATAAGGTTTTTTGATAAAAAAAAAATTAAAACACTAATTAAAATGTTGAGAATGGTTTTCATTGAAACTTATTGCGCTTTTGTTAAATTTATAGATTTCAATTGCCAATAATAGTGCAATTTTTTTACAAATGTTTTTTCTTTCTTTTAAACTGAAACTTATTTCGATATTGTTAAATTTTTATCTTTTTCAATTGAAAATAATAGTGCAACTTTTTACAAATGTTCTTCCGTTTTCTATTCTATTCCTATTTTATTCATAATATTATGTGTCAGAATTTTTTTTCTTTTAATTTGCTATTTTTCTTTACACTGACATTTTTTACACTGGCACGGAAACCTAGGGTTCCACGGGACACCTTTATGGAAAGGCTGGTGTTGTGGATGAATGACTTCGAAAAAGTATTATTCCTAGGTGATTGATTGTACAGTAAAAACAAATAAGTTTTCATCAAGCATATTTTTAAAATTTATTTTTTATTTCTTCATTTTTTGCTGTTGTACCATATAGTAAATATACAAAATTTGCTTATAAATCTTCTGCAAGACACTTTTTTTCAAATTTAAAATCTTTACGTAACATAGTCTGAAGCAGACATATTAAATTTTAAGATTAAGGATATCTTTTATTTATTTCATATAAAAAAAATGTCCATAATTATATGGTTTTCAGTACATTTTGATAAAGCAATGAATTTCAAATATTTTGAAAAATTTCTAAATTAAAAATTATTTTTCGTTCTTTTTCTATTATTATTATTTTAAAAATTATGCATAAAAATAAGTAAAAAAATTTCTTAATATTTTTTAACACAAATTAAAGTAAAGTACGGAAAATATATATGTTACCGCGAATGACTGAAATCAAGAAAATGTCGAATTTTAATTTTAAGAAAAATATTCGGAAATAATTAAATTTCATTTTTTAAATTTGGGAATATTTTTTAAAAAAGAATTTTTTTCTCCTCCTTTAAAAAATCTTTATATATTTTTCCATACGTTCTCGATATTTTTGACTTATCATGAGCTCTATGTACTTGTATCTTATACGCAATAAATAAAACTTATTATTGTTTTTCTTAATTATCTACGTTAATATTTTGTTCGTTTTATATATATATATATATAGGTAATACAATATTTTTTAATACTTAAAATATTCTCTTTTTTTGATATTCTCGTGAATTGAATAAATAATTAACACAATATGAATAAAAATAATCATTTAACGCAAAATAAAATAAAAAATCGTTATAAATATATACAATATTTGTAGAAGTAGTAAGTCTTTCAATTTCTTTATAAGTATATATAAACGAACATAAATAAATATATAGTAACATTAATACATAAATAAAAAAAAAGAAAACTGAATAAATAATTAACTTAAAATAATTATTAAATATAGAATAAGGAAAATGCTGAAAAATAATAGCAATATTTGTAGTCTTTCAATTGCTGTCATAAGTATGTGTAAAGCTGAACATAACTAAATAAAAAATAATATTAATTAAAAAATAAAATAAATAAATAAAATGCCAAATAATTAAAATTTAAATTTAATAATTAATTAATGAAAAATTATTTTTAAAATTATTTAACATAAAATAAAGAAAATGGTAAAAAATAATAACAATGCTTGCAAAAGTAGAAAGTTCTTTCAATTGTTGTCATATGTATGTGAAAGCGAGCATAAATATATAAGTAAGCAACATTAAGTCAATAATGTTAAATAATTAAATAAGATACCAGACAAAATGTAAAAAGCTTAAAAATTAGTGTATTTTAATTTAAAAATATTTATTAAATTTGAAATTAGGAAAATACTGCTAAATACATTGTTTGAAAAAGTCGAAAGTCTTTTGTTTTCTGTGAATCTGAAGAAAAAAAAAACAATATTAAATAAATAATTAATATTAAATAAATAAATTAAGTATAAACTGAATAGTAAATTTAATACGAATAATTAAAATAATTATTAATAAATTTAAAATAACTATTTTATGTAAAGTAAAGAAAATGCTGCAAATAAAGAAAAATTGTAAGAGAAAGTGTTTGGATCTCTGTCATAAGTAATTATGGCAGCCATAATTAATATTAAATAAATAAATGAAGTATAAACTGAATAGTAAATGTAATACAAATAATTAAAATAATTATTAGTAAATTTAAAATAATTATTTTATGTAAAATAAAGAAAATGCTGCAAATAAAGACAATACTTGAAGTAATAGAAAGTATTTGAATGGCTGTCATAAGTATAGGTGGAGTCCGGGTTTCCGAAAGGGGCAAAAGGGGGTGTGATAGTTTCTTCAACAAAAACTAACTTGTAATTGACCCCTATTTGTAAGAATGTTTACAGGGTTCAAATTTCAAGTGGTGATAGGAGCTTGTACAAGAAAAATTTATTGGCCCTCACGAAAAGAAATAAGGAAGTCAATTTTAACTTGACTCGGTATCTGACCTTGTGCGGGTGGCGGAATTTCTTTCATGGAGGAAAAAAATAAAAAAAAAGGTGCCCTCAAACGAGCTGGAAAATTGAACACCGGAAGAGTTTGTTTTTAAAAGTGACTAGATAATAGCTGGGTAAAATGGGCGCGTCGAACTTCAAGAAATGCATTTCAATGGAATTGTGAGAATATATTCCCACGAATAATTTGTTCCTACATTTTGATTATATGTCCTACCGTATACAGATACAAAATAAGAGTTTGAAAAAAAGAAATACATCAGTTTACAAACTGAATTGTTATTTTGGTTTCGATTTGTGATCGTTTAGTTTTATTCCAATAAATTGGATTGGATTGTAAGTGAATTAGATTTTTTATGTCACACACTTATTTCAAAAGAATTTATTTATTTATTTTTTACTACTAAATTATTTAATGTTCATATTGTTTTTTTTTCTTTTAAATTCTTTTGTGTTTATATATATATGTATAAATAAAGATAGATAAGTTAAAAATGTAGAGTTAATATAATAAAAATTAAATATAGTTAACAGATAAGTTAATTATAATAAAAATTAAGGAAAAGAGAAGTAAAAAAATTATTAAAATAAAATATTTTTAAAAATATTAAAGAAAAAGAAAAATTTATTTAAAAAAAAAAGCTTTTTTTTTATTGTGATATATATATATATATATAAATAATGAATTATAAGAAATTTCGAAAATTTCTCTATTATAAAAAATTATGTTTTCTACTTAAACTAAAATTTATCTTAATGAAGACTATTTTTCATTCCTTTGAATGCAATAGGTTTGTCACAAAATCAAATAAAAGTAAGATTATTAATCGCAATAATAATAACTATTTTTGCTTTAAAAGTAAATTTTCTATCCGATATGAAAGCTGATAAATTACATTTCTAAGCGCAAATAGATTTAGTACATCGTTTGAAAGTGGACTTTCTCTTCTGTTGTTACACCTCTGCTATCTTATCACCTGACCTTGTTCCTACTACTCCAGGCGTCAAGCGTGCCGAACTCAAATGTAAGTAACGCCCTATCTGATTGGTCAACAGGCAAATAAGTCTTGTTGGCGCCGCAAAGGTTTTTCTCCAATCGCATTAGTCGTTACAAGTTTGTGTTAGGAGTTTGATGACGTATGATAAAAGCTCCTCCTTCAAGGATATTCCTCCTCTTGTGTTGGCTGCTCCGCTGTGCGCCAGAAAAATTTTTTTCGCTATCGATCCGAGCTATTTTGTGTTTCTTCGGTTTTGCGCCCGAAACTTATTGTGTGACCCCCCCCGGCTAGTGTTTATTTATTTTGTGTAACACAATTAACGCAAGACCCGAGCCCCATCAGCAAGTAAAAGTGTGGTCCAACTGACGAACCAAAATATTGTACACGCGTTTCGAGATTTTCACCCAAATCTTGATTAAACGACGAAATTCTGTTGTGATCTTTTATGTTGTGTATTTCCTCTGTCGTTTGCTTCGAATGTACATGTGGGCTTGGTCGTCCATGTTTTCGAATGAAAAAGAGAAATGTTTACGACAGCTGGTCCGATATTATGCTGAGTGGACCGGATTAAAAGTTCTTATTATATTCCAGGATATGTGATATGAATTTTGTGCTATGGTGTTACGATAAATAATAAACGTTCATATATCTTAGTGTGGGTGATTTGGAAAAATTTGTTTATGATATTTTTCCCGCCTATACAACGATATTAAATTATTCTGAATGGTCGTGTTTATCAATGGTGCTGGTTAGTGCCGAAGGATCGGAGCTAAGAACTGACATGGAAGCTCCCGAAAATCCTATTCTATTACCTAAACAAACAACCTGGACCAAAGGGGATGACCACATGGTTTTTCTTGACAACACGCGCCTTAAATGTAAGTCTTTTTTTTTTTCTAAAAAAAATTGTATATTTTTTCCCCTCACTATCGTCTGCTCCTATTATTAGGGAAGCGCACTGTCTGCAGACGAAAATAGGATCACATGGTTTACCTTGGCAACAACTGCATCATACATACAATTGCGTAACTGTTTTCATTTCTGAAAAATTAATCTTAAGGATTTACATATGTTACTTGTTCAATTAAAACCTTCGTATTATAAATTTATACATATTCTTCTTTTTTTTCTTTTTTTTTTGTTTGCAAAATATAATTTTCATAAATTTCTGTTAGGCTTTAGCTGGCTGAAAAAAAGTATGATTCAATAGTATTTGTAATTTTTAAGTAGTTTTTTGTCATATTTTTTTTATCCTTAATGTTATGATTTTAAAAAAAACTTCTAACATGGGTTTATTGTTTATGTTTATCACGTGGGTTGCATGTTTACGTTATGAACGGGTTATTCGGAGTCATCAGAAAATTCGTAATAATTTTCTGAATTATAGTTTCATTTATTTAAAACATATACCTGTTACTTTCGAATTAATGTATATTTATATATTTTATTAGTTTAATAAATTTAAATTGTAGTTTTAAAAGTTATAATGTTTGACTGGATAAAATTGTCCTGATTTACTCGTATTTTAAATTTTTTTCAGTGGTTTTAGAGGCAGAATATTGCGTTTCAATATTCTTTGTTTATTGCGTGGGCTGCGTGTTTAAGTAATTATTTATGTTTAAAAGATAGACGGTTTTCTTTGATACTTGTTCTCATTTAAAAGAAAACTTCACCATGCGACTTTTATTCGAAATATTATTTTTTAAATAATTATATAAATTATCATTTCCTTATTATAAATCTCAGTTTTTACACTATGAAGCGCGGATTCCACCATCTACTCAACACCCCCCACTCCCATCAAAAACTTTTATTATTATTATTATTTTTTAAAAAAATTAATCATTAGAATGATATAAACCTGACTCTTTAATGACTCGTGAATTTTATTGATCGAACTTAATCGTTTTATTGTTTATTATGCTTCGTTCGATTGTTTGGTTATTATTTTGATTATCAATACTCTTAGATTAGCGCAAGTATTCGAACTAATCTAAAAATAATGTGCGATCATTATTGTTTTCTTTATCACCATTAATACAGATTGTGGTGTTAATACACTGAGAAATTTGTTTCGTGTATTTTGGAGTTAAAAATAATTATTATTGTGACGCATGTAGTGAGTTACAGATCATTAATTTTAATATTCTTTTGCTTAAAGTTAATTCGATAAGTTGATTTACAAATAAAATTTTTTAATGAAATAAAATTTATTTTTAAATGAAAATTAATGATTTAAAAAACAAGAGCTCAGTCCCTCTTTTTTTAAAAACCAACCTGTTTTCTTTTCATTTGTTTATTTATTTCCCTAAATATTTGCTTTTTTTTCAAGTCTCGAAGTTCAAATGTATTAAGTTTGCATTTTCTTGAATTTTTAATGATATAAAACGGTTTTGCTAATCGAAAATTATTTCCTAATAGCATGACTTAATTAATCATTCACGTATTATTACTTATTTTTTAGTCCATTGGTTAATTGTTTTTCTGATTTTTTGCTTTTAAAGAGTTGTTCGGCTTATCCTATAAAAACTATTTTTGTCCAATATATTTCTTTTCGTTTTTAATCCACGTGTGCGTTTTATTTTGTATTTTTAATCGTAATTTCAATAGCTGCTTAAAATGATTAAGGTTTTTCTTATAAACTTAAGTATGAAACGAATTTTTACAATTTAATTACAGACCTTTTTCCTCAAATATAAAAATTATTTTCTTGTCACGTGGTTCAAATATTTAGCGATAGTGGCGACATTTTTAAGAAGTACCGAATTATGTGAATGACCCGGTTTCTCCAGGTGTTAGAAAATCGCCACTGAATTTCTGTGTAATTCAGTTTTTTAAATTTAAATTATTCTATTCGATATTAAGTTACATTACAAAGGACGTGCCTCTTTCATTTAAATCTGATACTTGACATTTATTTTTTATTTTCAAGAGCCCTATTATTTGTTGAAGAATAACAATGTTCGAAGAAGTGAAATTTATGCGTTGCTTATGTTTTTAAACTTTTAAAGTTTGAACTAGTTTCTCATATATTTGTTTTTTTTTGTTAAAATATTTTTTTTATTTGTTGATTGTTATCACGTGGTTTTAAATTTTTAGTTCATTGTTTTTATTTGCAATGTGTACTTTTTTTTCTCCATTTCTATTATGCTAAGTTTCTTTGAAATGTCATGTGAGTTTATTCATAATTTATTTCGTATTTCTTATCGTTCTGGAGCTAGGTTGATTAATCCTTTGTGTTGAGGCATGATAAAGTTTTTCATGTTAGAAAGTACGAATTGTTCACGTAATTTTTCAAATTTTAGTTATTTTTCAGTCACTCAGTTTTTGTGTTTAGTTAGTTGTTTTTGTTTATGGTTAAGTTTTTTTTCCGTAATACTTTTCTTGATTTTAATTTAAATTCTTCCGATTCTTAATCCTATTAAAATAGTTAAAGTGGTTAATTTAAACTTTGCTTTTCCAATTTCGAATCATAACTTTTCCAATTTTAGATGGTTTGATTCTTAAAAAGATTGATTCATATATGCATGAAATAGTTTTTCGCTTTTGAAATTATTCTCTAAATTTATTGTTAGAATAGTTATAATTTTATTTGTTTTTTAAATTCATTTTTTGTTTTTTCTTAGTCATTTTTTAATGTTTTTTATTTTCCCTTTTTTGTTTTGAATTATCTTCTCCGTTCTATTTATTTCTTAAGTTTCATTAAAAGAGCCGCGAGGATACATTTGAATTTTTAGCTGTTTTCATTTCCGTATGTTTTAAAACACGAGATCATTTTTCCTCTCTGAAATTATCTCTCCATTTAGCTTACAATAATTATTGTTCCAATATTTATGTTTAGGTCTTTTTATGTGTAGGAATTCATGTAAAATTCTACAGCTAAAGTGCTTCAATCTCTGCTTATTTCATATTTCCTTATACAGGCATCATTTACTTATGTTTTAACATCTTAATTTTTTTTCTTCAAAAAAATGTAACGAAAAATAACTAAGAAATTATGTTAAGTAATATTTTTAATCTACTATTAACTGTGAATGAGTTTGAAAATTATTTCACCAACAATAAATAAATAAATAGTAGGATCGAAAGTCATCACCACTTAGGGGATCCCCAGAAATGATGAATTTTGACCTTACTATTTATTTTTTCTTTGTATATTGGATTTATCCCCTCTGACGCATGTTATGCTAATTGCTGTAATATTAAGTTATAAAATATTCTTATTTTTGGAGCTGCTAATGTAATGAAGTTTACTATTCTTTTATGTTGAGATTGTAAAAATTAGGCTTTGTTTTGTTTATAGTTTTATTAAATATTTTCATTTATATAAAAATAACAACTTGTTTCGACGATTTTTAAATGATGTGCATTGTCACTTCCAGTGCTATAGTGTGCCAAGTGTTCCGTTTTGTGCCAAGTGTTCTCTTGGCTGTGTTTACTTGACTACTTTACAGCATTTTATAGGGGCAAAGTAATTATCTTCCATTTTTCCTTACTATTTGTCTCAGTTTGTATTCAATAATTAATTAAGTATTAATTGTCGTCTTAAAAGAGCAGGCAAAAACATTTAAACTTTTAAATATCTTTTTAGAGATTTATTTAAAATTAAAAAAGTTTAAGACGTTGCAATTTTTAAAATGTACAATATTGTGCGCGTTTTATAAAAAGTAAATTTTTATGTATCTCATGCCCATAGTATTATAATAAATTATTGACCTTTAGCTTTGGGAAGCTGTTAATAGATATCTTTAGATTTATGACTTAACTGCTTAATAATTTTTATTTTGTTGACTTGTATGGCTAAATGCCTGCTTGTTTTGTTGCTTTAATGTGTGTTCTATCAGTCCTCAAATCGGATTGGGGATTTAAAGTGTTAAAGTATATTTTTAATAATTATTATTTAATGCACACTCCATATGTTGGATTAATCAGTTTTATTTTTCTATGTATTTAAGCAAAATTTTATATACCACTGAAATTCGTAAAGAAAAATATATTGGAGCAAAACCCTAATTAATTTTAAGTTTGAAAATAAATTTTCACACAACAGTTTTTTTTTCTTCAATTGCTGAAAGTTTAAGTTTCAGAAAAAAACAATTTTCAACAAATCACGCGAGTTTCTTTTTTTAATTCTAGGAGCATATTCTGTTCCTGAAATAAAGATTCCATCGTTCCAAAGTAAATTGCCGTTAAAGAGGAGTCTTTTTTGCGATTCGCAGAACGTTTGTAGAGGTCCGTCAACGGACACTTCACAATTTTTGTTTTTAAATACTTTAGCTCAAGAAAGGGTCCTTTCACAATATTAAGGGTTTTAAAATTAGATTTCCGGCATGTGTAAGGGTTGGAGAACTGGCCTTGCATCAGAAAAGTTCTGGGTTCGAATCCCGGGTAAGGTTTGGATGTTCTTTCATTCTCTGTACCATCTGTCTTTACTGTGGGAGCAACATTGGCCCACCTAATATGGTGCCCCGGAGAAGTAGCCAGCATATCTGCCCTGTAAATGCCTGTATGACGAAAGGTCATTCCCCTGGCGAGCATTGAAAAATAAAGATTCTTCACAAAACTCCTTTATTGAAAGAAGGAATTGATGACGATTTTAATTCATAGTTTGAAAACTAAATTTTTATATACTTTTTATAAAGTATATATTTAATATAAAAGTTTAAATTTATTATTTTATAATATATTTATGTCTATATCAAAATACAAAAATGTAATCATAGTTTTTTTTAAAAATTTTTATGCAAAATAATGACTTTCTTTTCACTTTGCAAAGACAGGCTCGAGACAGCAAGAACACCATTTTATATTAATTTTAAATTCTGAAAATTACGACTTGATGTTTCACAAAAACGGGACAGACTTGGGTCGGGACCGACTATGGGTTCTCGTGATTCTTCACAAAGGATAAAATAAAAGCATGAGCTTGTATTCACCAAACTATGAAAAGGTTTTTCGCAATTTCACGAAAGCAGAACCTTATGTATTAAATCTGAACTGACTTCGGATTTGTCTGGAGGCTGTGTATAAAATATAGTGCAGTAAATAAATGAGTAAAAATAAATAAATCGAAGGAAACTATTGGAAGAAAATAGAAGTGTTTCTAAGTTAGCGTAAAAGTTCCATTTCTATATGACTTAGAAATGGATACTATTGTTAGTTTCGTTTAGTACTCATAATTCTTCAAGTTTAGTGACTTCCCCTCTTTTCATTTTCCACAGAATCGCTTTCTTTCTATAATTTTTCTTCTCTCCTGATATTTTCAACCCTTCCCGGAACAAGGGAGACCAACCGAACAACATTCTTAACATACCAGCTTCGTGTGGTAATTCCGACTATTACTTTAGTATGCGCCAATTTCCCGTCCAGTAATAATTATTACTTCTCTGCGTTTTTTTTTTTNTTTTTTTTTTTTTTTCTTATACCATTGAAGGTTAATTTTCTTGGATGAACTTAACCGGAAACATTAAATCTCAAGTAGGAGGATAACATCTCATTTTGATCTGATTTTAATAAAAACTTTACCATATCTATTATTTATGCAACATTATTACTTATTTTTTTAAAAGTTTTTTTTTAATATTTATGATTATTCATATGTTTTGAAGTTTGGGAAACAACTTAATTTCTCGTTATTCTGTTTGGTTTTAATCTAAACTATGTTAGCATTGTACAGTGCGCAGAAAAAAAATCACCCTGGATAACCTTTGATCTAATGATTTATTTTTCACGTACCAGGTGCTCAATCTTGATTGCTTAAAGGGGTGGCCACGAATATGCTAATTAGTGCAGTCGTTATTTTATGTTACGAAATTGGATACAAAACATACAGTTAGCAGTTTAAAAATTTCCCCCTCTTTTGGAATTTTGTCTTTGGCAATAATTTTAAATATTGTTGTATTAAATGTTCAGATGCATGGCGCAAACTGCTGAAAAAACAATGGAAAAATTGCATTGAAAAAGACGAAAACTCTTTTTTGCCAAGAGCATAGTATAATACGATCTCATCAAAGGTGATTTTTGAAATGCGTTAATTCCAACTCGCATGTCGTAGTAACATCGTAATTAAAATATCGGGATAACTGTCGAAAACGTAAAGAAATTTCTTAAATTTACAATAAAATCAGCTCGGATAAAGTGCGTCCCTATATTGTATTAAAAGTATCACAATTAAAACGACTAGGAAATGCATGGAAATAACTGCAAAAAGAATGATCGATAAATATTTAGGATTTACGATGAAATCAGCACAAAGAAAGCGCGTCGAAAGGTAATTATTTAAATATGCCATTCTAAACGCGCATGTAACAATATCGTCGTAATTCCAAGATTGCATGGAAAAGCAAATAACTGCCTTATAATGAACTTAGATTTAAGATAAAATGGCATTAAAAAAGGCATTAAAAAGTTATTATTTAACATCTTTAATGGTAGACGGATCATGGGTTAGAATCCCCTTGTCTTCGGGCCACGTCAGGGAGGTTTTAGTGGTTTACCTCACTATGTAACGCAATGGCGGATTAATCCAATCTAAGACTCCTCGACAAAGTCTAGTTTGTCTCAAGGCTCGATCCAGGAGTTCCTTTGTCTTTTGGGTTGGGTGCAAAATGACAAGGCTATGGAATTGAACATTGATAATCATAAACTAACTGCGTCGGCTACTCAGAGCCGGTTATGAAATAAAATATTTTAAGTATATCAAACTTTTGAATTAAAAAAATAAAGATATTTGCAAATTAATTGTTTACTTTTGTGAAATATACTTTTTTTTCTGAATTTGCTATGAAAATGTAAAATTATATGAAAATATAGTAATTTTTCTCTTGTAGTTTTTACCTGTAGATTTTCCGAAACAGAAATATAATATATCCTTTAGTTAATTTTTTCCATGCATTCATCAACGAGGGAAAAGCAAATAACAGCTCCGTTATCTGAAACGGTTATGACGTCACAGAGAAAGTACGTCTAAAGCGAACCGTTGGGGAACCGAAAGCCCGCGAAATCTGAAGAGAGGTAAAAAAAGAAAAAAAGGAACAGAAAGGTAGTTTGGGGTTCTAAATAGTGTCTGGAAGAGACCTTGAAGGCAACAGATGTGTGGTGAAAAGAGAAACCCCCCTCTTCTCTTACCTTTTATTTACCTGGTACTTAAGGTTATTAAGTCTGCTCTGGAGGATTATCTTCATCTAAATGGATTCTTCCCCCTCTCATCTACACACTTTGCTTATTTTGATGTGCTTAATTGTTTATTACCTTTCTGGAGACTTCTTTTATGTGCCGGCGAAATTTTATTCATTTCCTTATCACATATTTGTGATTTTAGGAGCTTTCTTATAAGTCTCTAATCATTAAATTTCTTTTTAGTTTAGTCATCATTATTAAAAATAAAAAATAAAAATAAATAAATAAATTTTGCCTATATTTGAACTATCAGGATATGTTTGCTATTAAATTTCGTTTTCGCTGTTTTTAATGCTTATACTAATAACGCTTTGCAGTACTATTTGTGATGAACAATTCTCTGTAAATTTTTGTGTTAATTCAAGCAAAAGGTTTACAATGAAGTTGAATGAAAAGTGTCAATCATACTGTCACATTGTCACTCTAATCACATTAATTTTTACATATAAATATTATACACACATTAATTTTCACATCACTAATCACATTAATTTTCACATATAAATATAAAATACTCACATATAAAAATATAGGATAATAAATATATTGAATTTTTTACATATATATTTTTCATCCAAACTTTTGCCATACCGTAAATTTAGGTCTGAGGGTTACGTGAAGCGTTAATCGCTGTTTGCAAATTTTATAATACTGTAATAGTAATGTAAATAGTGTTAAATACTGTCGTAAACTCGTACAACTGTAAATCCGATTGCTATTAGAGTGAATTAGTGATAAACCAGTAACTAAATTTGTGATAGTTCAGTAAATAATGCAAATACATATTTTCGAATACAAATATTGCAAACCATGCAGCAATATTATACTTATAACCGTTTATGTACGAAAGGTCGGCGTAATCCTTGTTAATTGCTGATATAATGTAATTCTTATTTAAGAATTTCAAGGGTTTTTAAATCATAATATGCTGTCCTGAATATTCTAACTCAAGTAAAAAATCTCAGTTGTTTCTATGCGGCTTGTTTCTTATTTGATGGTGCAGGTGCTGTAGACGCACCTGCTTTTTTTGTCCTTCTAAGAGGGAAAAAAAAATTGGTTTTGTTCACATCTTTGCAAGTTTTCTAGAAAAAGGAAATGCATTTTTTTCCCTTGATGTTCATTGTGCCAATATAAGTAAAAAGTAACGTATTTTATTGTATGCTCCCTTTCAGTTTTGATTTTTAAAATTTTTTTGAGATTCTGAAAGGTGTCAGTAATTTACAATATTATTGTAAACCATTGTAATAATATTATAACTAGGGATCTGTATAGAGTTTTTACAAATATTTGAAAATTATACTCATAATTTTGTGAATAGTTAAATCTGGGGTTCTCAGACAGAGTCTTGTTTTGATGATTTTATAAAAAAATCTTTAAAACCTTTTGTATTATAAAGAAGGGTAGGTTGTTGCTTTTAAATTATAAATAAACACAAGATGGCACTTAACACTGAAAACACGGAAATAAAATATAATTATCAAAAATTAATCTCGAGTTTCTTGCATGTTAGATTTAAAAACATCAGTTAGATTGTATCATCACAAGAATTTTAAAGCGTTTTATTGTATCATCGCGGCAATTGTGATAATACTAAAATAAAAAGGTATAAAATACGAAGAAATAAATTAATCGAATGAAATAATAGAAAAAAACTTTTTTTTCCCTTCGAAATAAATGTTAAGTTCATTTAAAATTATTTATGAATCATTCTTCTCCCTACTATAACTATGTCAACTTCTGTGAGTTAAGGTGTCATCGGCTTCGTTTTTAAAATGAAAAATATTTTGACGGGTTTATTTTTATGATGAAATAACTTGTGAAGACTTCCTTTTTACTATAAAATAGTTTGTGAAGACTCCATTAACGGACCCGAATTTCTTCTAAACCTACCATCATTATCAATATTTTTTAATTTACATTCTGATAACGCTTTTTCGTTTTGCATTATTTATTTGGACGTTATATTATGTTTTCAAATTTGAGTTTTCTGGTCCCTTTTTATATAAAATTCTAATTACAAATTTTATAGTTTACTATATTTTCTGGTGATTGTGGTTACTATTTCGATCGCTTTGTATATTTATCTCAACGGAATTTTCTAGTTATTTCTGCAAATATTTCTGTTGTAATCAAAATTGTCTAAAAGGTGTAATACATTCATTATAATAATGACTAAGAACCAAATTAAATGAGTATTAATTCTCATTCCTTATCTGTAGATCGTAAAAAAATAGTGACATCTTTTTATTTATTAAAAAAAACACTCATGGGAAATGAAATGTAATACTTTATGTATTAATTTAAAAATTTATTGTAATCTTATCTTAAGTAAATTTTTTTAACTCTCATTATTTATCTCTTTAAATCAACAAAATTTTAATAGCAATATGAGAAAACCTAGGGTTTGCAATGTTTTTCTTTTTACTCTTCTAAAATCCTTGACCCTTTCTAAAATCCAAACGGAATTGGCAAACCCTTTGTGTAATCGTTAAAAAGACTCAAAGAAATAATAATTTTGGTTGAACAGTTGTTTCCCATGTTGCACAATAGTACACAATAAGGAATTAATCTGTAATCATAAATCATCTTTGAACGAACATCTATAAAACTAAAATGGTAGCTCTAAAAGTGAATAATTAAAAAAATAATTATTAAATATTTAACAAACTTACGGTTTCCTAATTAAACATTCATTTTATTTTAGGGGAAAAAACCCTATTTGAGGGAACGAAGAAATTTAGTTAGACTTTATGTCTGATAGTCTTAGATGCATTAGTATGCTGAACAATCATTTATAAAGTTAAAATGGTAGCTAAAAAAAATTCAATCATTTATAAAATTAAAATGGTAGCTGAAATAAATTAATTCAATATTCAACAAACTAATGGTTTCTTAATTAAACATTTTATTTTAAGGGAAAAAAACCCTATTTGAGGTAACGAAGAAATTTAGTTTGATTTTATGTCTGATAGTTTTAGATGTATTAATATGTTGGAAATCTTTTCTCACATACATGAACTATGCTAAAAGGTAATAAAATTAAATGAATTTTCTTGACTAAATTGTCTCATCATTCACTGAACAACAAGTCAATTGAAGGGTGATATCGTGAGAAAACACTCATAGGTGCGGTCAGTGCCGTACCAATTATCCCTGTCGCCGAAAACATGTTTATTTATTTTAAGAAAGGTTATTAAATCTCAAAAATGAATGAATTGCTCCAATTAGAATGTAAATTTTTGTTTGCTTATAATTATTTTCATCTGATTTACTGGAAAATTATTGTATTTTCAAGTAGTACTCAAATTTATATTTCACATAAAACAGTATAAATTTTAAATAAAACATGTAATGAATTCAACGCGTTGTAAAAAAATGAGTTATAAGTTAATATAAAGAGGTAATTTAAGAAATTGTTTTCTTTTGCGAATAGTAAACCTTTCTCTTTTAGTATGGCGAATGTCAAGTAAAGTGACCACTGTATTATTATTTTATTGATGATTTGCTGGATATTTCGAAAAATATAGTGTAATAAAGAAAAGAAGAATTATTTGTGCTTATGTATTTTTTAAAGCGATAAGCTGTACATTTTTTTTCTTCATATTTTTGGTATTTTTTAAATTTTTTTATTTTAATCATAAACTTGAATTTTCCTCCGTTTTTCTTTGGTTCCCCTAAGTGGTTGTCTAGGTTCGAATAATGTAAGATCCAGCCCTGGGCCAGGAAGCAGAATTAGCCTGGTACGATGACAGGCATCGCAAAATAATAATAATTGTAATAAAAAAAATATTAAGCTTCAGTTCACTACTTCCTCTTAGTAATGCATTGATTTTATCATATATTGTACTATACTGTTAGCTCTCTTCAGATAAATTTAATTATCCTCTTCATGGTATTGTAGATCAATAAAGTGTTTAATGATCCCGGGATAACTCAATAAATTTTTCCAATCGAATTTTGTGAGACATCTAAATCGTCTTGAAAAGAAATGCGTATTGAGTTGTTTGATGATAATGATGTTAAGAAAATAATCTTCGTAAAAAGTATTTTCCGAGAGTAAGTAAAGTATTATATGATGCTGATATATATTCATTTTTGTGTTTTAATTAAGTTTAACTGAATAGTTTGATAAACCCGTAGATTAAACTAATTGTCCTGAAATCTGTCAAATAATTTATCAGGATTGGAGTTATGGATCATAACTTCGATATTTTTAGCTGGAAGATCCTAATTTCAAATATATGCTGTATTATAATTTTTTGAAATCTATTTGTGGTGTTAACCACAAGCAATAAATGTTTTTATTTTTTTTATTGTAGTTTATTATTTTTTTTAATTTTTTTTTTTTTACTGTTTTGAATTTGTAATTATTCCATCGATCTGATAATGACAATGTAAGACCCCATTACCATATTTAGCCTCTAGAATATTTGAAAATTCAAAATTATTTTCAGTTTTGCTATTTAAATCATTGCTCTTAAGTCTTTTATTTAAGTCATACTAAAGAGTTGTAAGTCAGTCAAGTCATCATTCTTAAGAAATAAGAAATCGAGCTCCAAAATCTGTGTGCTTGAGTTTTTATCTTAGGGAAGAGTTGCGCAAGTTTGTCCCTATATTATGTTTCGTCTCAGGGAGAAAGGGAAACATTAATAATTAATATTAGTCTATTAAATAGTTTGAGGGAATGATATAGTTCTCACGGTTCGATTTAAGGGAAAACTCCAAAATGTTACCTTATGCATACTGAATCCAAAAATAAGATGAGGATAGAGGAAGTAAATAATTAATGATTAGTAAGCGTTTAATGTTGAATAATAAATTATTTATGAAGGAGAATCTAGATAAGAAATAACATGAAAAGATTAGTTACAGCTTTGTATAATATATATATATATATA
>NC_092215.1:10441333-10473512 GCF_043381705.1 Parasteatoda tepidariorum | reverse complement strand
TATATTAGTACTTATATTATGAGTATCTGAAATTCATTTTTGACTATTTTTTAATATTTTATAATTTTAAATGAAATGTTTGATGATTACCTGATTAAAAGTTTCTTTTGCTTCAAAAATACATGAAAAGAAAAAATATATTGTTTTGAATTTTTGAAGAGAATGAAAATTTTAATTTGGTAATTTCTTACATCTTCATTCTCATGGGGTTATTTATTTAATTTGAAATGTTTGATTGTTTTAATATTAATTCATTCTGTTACATTAAAGTCTACCAATAGCACACCATATAGTAATTATTTACTTTATTTATTTTCCATTGTTATGCATTGTACGCATTTATTGTAAGTTTCACTTGAAGGGTGATTGGCTTTAACTTTCAAGATTATGTTTTATTTTTTCATCATTACTTGCATTAAAATAATTATTCATTTTGGTGCATTTTTCTTTTCTTTTTTGTAATGTATCGGGCATCAATCGATAAGCTTCGCTGTTTCATTTGCGGAGCTGATTAATGTGTGTTGATTAATTTTCAGCAATATGGTTGAGGTTGACAGCGAGAAAAACGAGTTGTGTAATTTATCAATGAGATAATTTATGTAGTCAGTGGCTATTTTAGAAGAAAAACCAAAACTTCTCAAAATATTTTATTGTAAAAACGGAATCTCCGCTCTTTTTTTTCTTCAAACATTAAAAACTGTATCGATTTTTTCAAATATAAGCGAAAAAATTTCAAATTGATATTTTCAAAGCTTTTATATATTGCTTTAGTTTTTTTTTTTTCCTTTTGTGTTTTTCTGCTTAATTTCAATGTAAGTGTTTAGCTTATGCTATTTTATTTACATTTTCAAAGTTACTATTCATTCAAAAATCAATTTTTTTTTCTCAAAAACTTTATCAAAATTTTCAAATAGACGAAATATTACCAATTGATATTTTCAAATAGACGTAAAATTACAAATTGATATTTTCAGATACATGTAATAGTATTTCAAATTAATATTTTCAACTAGACGTATAATACTTTAGTTATTCTTTCTTTCGTGTTTGTTTGAAAAAACTAAATGTAATTATATAACATAAACTTATGTTATATCATTTGTATTTTCAACGTTTCTTCCATTCATTCAAAAGTATAACTTGAATTTCTTAAGTCTTGCATTCTCAGACATTGGTTTTAAATCTACAAGTAATACGTGTATATATAAAATACAGCACTGTCAGAAAATATTTAAATCATTTGAAATATTTTTTTCCCCTTCATCTTTTTATCCACGATTTTTCAATATTAATGTTTATTGTACTTTTTTCAATATATAAATATAATAATTACGTCTCTAATTTAAATCTAGTGTTGTAGCANTACAAGTAATACGTGTATATATTAAATACAGCACTGTCAGAAAATATTTAAATCATTTGAAATATTTTTTTCCACTTCATCTTTTTATCCACGGTTTTTCAATATTAATGTTTATTGTACTTTTTTCAATATATAAATATAATAATTACGTCTCTAATTTAAATCTAGTGTTGTAGCAATTGATGTATTTTAGAAAATATTAAATATAAATTTTTTTTGTGTGTATTTTTTCCATTATTTCTAAGCATTTTTATATTCTCTGAGTTGCTAAAAATAAAAATTATAAATGATAATTAAAAAAATTTTATTCATTCATGAACTTTTATTTTATTTTGATCAATAAATAACATATACAAAATGTTACATAGTTATCCCCCTTAACATATATTTTTAGAATCGTTGTAAAATATGAAGTCAATGAAGTTCACGAATTAGAGATCGTATATTATCAGAAATAAAAGCGCAATCGTAATCTGTCGAAGAAAGGCGCGATAAAAAATATCAAAACCAGTTTGAGTGCCTGAGGAAACGCAGGTAATCGCTTTCATTACCCTATGTTTTGCAGGCAATCAAATTAACTTTTATTGTTATTAGCCTCTCTTTGTAACTTGAGCTTTGTTACTCTCACCTAAATATGAATTGTCCACCGATTTTATGTGTGCTTTTTTTTTTTCTTTTTTGATGAGGATTAATTGCAAATTGCAATCTCCCGAAAGCTAAAACGAATTTTCAATGTCTCTAAAGTTAAAAGTTGTACAGTACCCTGAATTACTTTTGATCGAATGGTTGGATTACCTGTTAGTAAGATTCAATCTTAAAGCTACGAGGGTATAACCTCTTTAGTGTGCTAAATAAGTATGCCAAAGGGTTTGAAATATGGGAAAAATATGATGCCAATGGTTATGGCTAGTCGGAAGTTCGGAGCGCTTAATGTTTATTTCCCGCATTTTACAATTCATATTTCTTAAGAGCTCTATCTACCGATTTCCTTCAAATTTTGGGTAAACTGCTTATGTAAAGATGATGTAAGAACTTTTATACCTCAACTTATCTCAGTATTAAAACAAGAAAAAAAAATTAGAAATAAATTCTTTTTATTAACGTGGAATTATCTTTGTAAATCAGGGTTTATAATTGTGTTAATTTTTTTTATTCCCTTCATTAGTTTCAGTAATACCGTGAAATACGCAAGAAGTAAGGAGTCCAAACTTTTAGCCTCTCTTCTGATCTAACTGCTAACGACCTCAAATGATCCTTTTAGTTTTATTTGTTTTTTCTTAAACACTACAAAACATTGTCAAAAATGATTCTGTTTATTATTCCAGGTTAAATGACATTTTAACTGCTTTAAAATGTAGCATCCATAAAGATTGCAAATTACTTAAAGATTGAAAAAAAAAAAACGCTTCCAAAAGCACAGCGTAATTTTTAAAATCGGTACGCTAGTCCACTATTTTCGCTATGATTTTTTTGGATATTTTTTATTATTTTTTTTTGTCTTTGTTAGAAGTGAATTTTTCATTATCTCTGAAAAATACTAAAATAATTTTTTTTGGTGCAATTTCAATCAGTACGTACGATACGAAACAAACAAGAGAGGAAAATTATGAAATTTAAAAATGAAATGTTTGACCGTTTGATGCACTAAAGACATAATTTGAAATCCTATTTTCATATGTTTCAAAGTGTTAACATCAGTTCATGGATTAGACAAATGTATAAAAAGATATCAATATTTTGCTTCAGCTATTATAGTTTTTTTTTTTTTTTTTTTTTTTTTTTTTTTTTTTTTTTTAAATTTTGAGATTCATATTTTAGATAACGTAGTTTGCAATTTCAGTGTTTTACTGTTTCTCTCTCTCTAATTTTGAAAAGGTTTTACCACTTGTAAATTTTTGAAAACTATCTTATTTTATTTTCCAACATTGCAGCATCTCTAGAATAATCAAATAGATTTCCAAATCAAACAGAAGACAGGATCTAATTTATTTATGTGTGTTAAAAATAGTGTCTCGTTATTATAAATCAACTATGAATGCGATGATATTTCAAATTATCCAGTTTTTTAAAATCTGGGACTGTTCAAACTATTCACAAGCCACCTGTTTGAAAACTTCACTGATTGTTCAATTGTGCCATCTATAATGAATATTTCCATGGAATTTTTCCATGGAGTTTCAAAAACAAATTTATAGAAAATGTTTGAAAATTACGGAGAAGTCCCGACTTTTTGGTGGTTTTATTATAATTATTGTGTTTAATCGAGAGCCTTATTTTGAGCAACACTTTTGCAATTTCTTTAGATCAGGGACACTGGTGAATTCATTTTTAATTTCAGCCTTAAAATTTAGTTAAATTTTGAAGTGTTATTTGAAAGTTAACTATTTTTGTTATATAATCTTTATGCAATTAAATATATTGAAGTCTATTTAATTGCATAGAAATAATATGACATTGGGGATTTATTTTAAAGGAAATTTAATGAAATATGTTATCGGTTAGTCGGATTTTTCATATATTTTTGTCGTGAAAACGGATCCTTCACATTATTTTTCATTTTAAAAAAGGACCCTTCACAAAATTCTTACTTTGAAAAATTTGAAAATCTTCTTTAAAATGCAAAATTTCTACCCGTTTTTTTAGTTCACTAAAACGTTTTTTCTTTTCTTCACATATTGACAAAAAGCGGACCTTAACAGAAAGGTCCCGGTTTAACTGTAATTTTAGAATCTCAAAATTATGAGTAGACTTTTCACGAAAGCAGAACCTTTCGTAAAAAGTTAGAACGAATCACTACTTTTTGTAAATTTTTTTAAGTTCAGAACTCTATTTTACAAATTCACGAAATTTTGAATAATTATTTACAATTTTACAAAAAACAAGGTTTTTCCAAAAAGTCTGGAAAATGAAATGTTTCTTTTTAAAATGTTATTTTTCAAAGTCTGGACCAAAAATGCTTTTCCAACAAATTCCTTTCTCCTAAACTTGGCCTTGTTCTGTTAAAGTCTTACGCCTCAATTATGGTCTCTTTTTAAATGGTTGAATAATGAGAATTTTCTTTCTAAGTTGAAAATTTACTTCGAAAGCTTCCACATTTTTTTTTTTCCATCTCTACTACACGCGGACATTCCTGTGGAATAAAATTTTTTCTTGTCAAACCTAGTTTGACTCCGGTTAGTTAAAAGTAAGGCCCTGAAGAGGAAAAAATTTTTTGATCTTACAAAAACTATTTAGACAAATATTTATAATTTAATTATTAAAAATGTCATTGGAATGCTATCATTTAAAATATTAATTATCACAAACTTAATGAACCACTTTTTAACGTTTTTGAGCCCAAGTTTAACTTAGCTGTTGAAAAAGAACACAGGATATTATATTACAGGATATATTATATTATATTATACTTTTTAAAAATCGATATTGATAAATGAATGAACTATTAATAAGTTATATTTTAATTTATATATTTCGGAATTATATTTAGTTAGCTAAGCTATTAAATTAATTAAAAGAATTGCGCAAATGAGATTATATCATTTATAATAATTTCACAGTTCATGAATATTCACAATACAATTTCTTTATCATAAGACGTTTATAATTGTGAGTGTGAGATTTTCATATGGCTCGTTACTTTTATGGTTTAGTTCAATTTCCATGTTTTGTGCAAATATATTTTTTTTAAATTTACTTTTTCATTTGTTATATGATAAAATGTAATTTTAAATCAAGTACCTTTTACTTAAGTCTTACATGAAAAGTAGAAATATGTTATTTGAAATTAACATTTACTTTGTAATAATGCTAATACTTTCCTGGGATTCGGTAACAATTTAAACCCTAGATAACTGAAATTAAATCATTTTTGATCTGTAACTAATCATTCGACTAATCGACTACGAATTAAAAACAAGTATTATTTTATATTTCCTTTAATTAAGCATCATTGGCGTCAATAATAGTATGACGATTCTTTGCAGTTTCTCTAAATGAATCAGTACCTTAACTCCTTTAAATTTGCTTTTTAGTACATAGCTTATTTTTTTCATTTAATGTAAATCTATAATCTAAATTCATTAAGCATCATTGGCGTTAATTACAGTATAGCGATTTTTTACGTTTCTCCTAAACAAATAAGTCACACTTTCCCGTTAATTTTACCTTTCATAATGTAACTATTTTTTTCAGTCTAAGTAGGGGAGAGTGGGGTCAATTGTAAAATTTTTTCTTAACTATTTTTAACTAACAAAAAAATCCAATATATTATTAGTATTTATTGACAGACGTGTAAAGTAGACTATCCTCTACTAGAAGAAAAATAAATACCTGATTTTAAATATTATTGTATTAGTTATTAACAATTTTTGACAGTCGTGCACTTGTTACAATTGTCCCCACTTACAGGGTCAATTGTAACAGTTGATAAATTCAACTAAAACATAGTTAATTATACATATTATCATAGTTGTGATATATTTTTTTGTTGATCAAAATAGTAGTGATATTTTAGGAGTAAAAATAATAATGAACAGAGACCTAAAGGGTTAAACTTTTAACTTTAAGGGGTTAAAAATTTTAATTTATGCTGTGAAAGGTGACAAATAAAATAATGCACATGCAACATAATATAAATGATATAGGAAACTATTGGTGGTTCTTAAAGAGTTAAGTAATGGTTTGTAAACATAAGATTATTTATTTTCAGCTGTTACAATCGTCCCTTTACTTATTGTTACAATTGTCCCCAAGACGCCATTTCAGCTTCATTTGTTAAAAACAATGCTAGTTAATTAGCAAAACTAATCTTTTTTTTATTGAAATGTTAATTAAGGTGTCCACTTACATATTCGGTTACTAATTTTTATTTGTTTAAACAAAATTACTTTGTTACAATATAGTATTCTAATACCAAAAAAAGTACTTGCGTGGCGTGAAAATATCTTTTGCGATGTAACTCTTTCAAAAGTACATAAAAATGGTTGCCATCAGGGGTGTACATGTAGATTTGTTAAATGCACCTTGTGCGCCACCTAGGAACCAAATCTAGAACCCGACACTCGAAATTTTTGCTCTGTTACAATCGTACCCTGTTACAATTGACCCCACTCTCCCCTACCGTTGATTGTAAATTATTTAATTTTATAAAAACATCTAATAAAAGAATTCCTGTAAACGAAATAGTCACGTGGTTTCAGATAAATTTGGAAGTATTAATTTGGTGACGTAAATGCACCCGATCTACAACTTTAACGTTGATCATTAAATTTTATCTGACCCACCGCATAAAAATTAATTAAGTACTATTTTTTACGTGCAATAATTTTTTTTTTTAGTCAGTTAGTTCTATAAGCTAGTAAGCATAATGATGTTACCTTCAAAATACTTGAAAATACAAAATCATCGATAATATAATTTAAAATAATGACTAACGCTTAACCAATGAGGAAATTTCATTTTTCAAACAGCTCTCTAGAACCATATAATTAAGAATTTTGAATGAATTTTGGAACCCAGAGCTTTTTCATAAAAAAAGAAAAAAAAAGAATTTAAAATATAATTTTTTTTTTTATAAGTCATGTATTTTTTTTTTTTTTTTTTTTTTTTTTTTTTTTTTTTTTTTTTTTTTTTTTTTTTTTTNTTTTTTTTTGTAAAATCTTTCAACTTTTTACGCGTTTTTGATTTCTTTTTTGTACAAAAATTTGCATGGTTTTTATCAAAAAAATAAGTCGCAAAGACAGATATAATTTCTTCCACTAAATGACCTTTTTGTTATTTAGATTATTTTATTGGAATTTATAAAAATCTGAAGTAACAAAGTTAGGTATATTCAAAGAAATCTTTTATTCGTCCTAACTTTTTGTCTACGATAGCTGCTCCAAATAGAAAAAAACATAAAACGTATTTTTGTCTACCTTAAATTAATAATTAACGAACCACGATTTTTAATCTCTTGCTCTTGGTGTTAGTGCAAATGCTCAAAAATTTTTATACCATATGTGTAACCTTGGTGGCTCGGAATCTAAGATATATGAGAAATTTTGTTATCAAATATAAAATATACAAAATATTCGATTATTATTAATTAGGTGGTATTTATCCCACATTACTGGTACAAATAACTGGCGTTACTAGTAGAAAGATGAAAGTAATGAGAAAAGTTGAATTATATGGACGAAATCAATATTCTTATTTTACGGTATTTATAAAAGGAAGCAAATTACAGGTTAATGACCCATATTTTGATACAAATATGGGTCAATGTCCCGTGTTCCCCTTCGTTTCCCAATTCAACTACTCAGCATTTACCGTGCGATTAGTAAACTGTATTCGTTGTATAGTAAGGTTAATTTATATTGTTTCTTTACTTTATTTCGCTATCTTTAGTAATTGGTTTAGAAGCGGAAATGAGAATTATTCTTTTTTATCCTAAAACAACTTAATTTACACAGTTTTAAAGGCAGTTTGACTGCTTGGTTTTTAAATAGGCTGAAGTATTTTTAAAACTATAAAAATTTCTTGTGCTTGTTAATATTTCATTCCTGGAAAATTCTGAATTTCGTCATTTAAAATTGGATACTTTAAACTGATAAAAAAAATTTTTTTTCCTTTCAAATCAAAAATTTTTAACCATTCTTAATTAAAATAAACAATTATTAAAATTCTTATTTAGATGAATATTATCATATTAGTTTTAGAATGAGTTTTGTATGCTTCAAGATCAAAACTTTAATGTAGATAGAATGAAAAGATTTTAATTCTTTTTAAAAAATAGTTTGTTTGAAAAATAGCATTTTTCAAACATTGCTTCTAATAATTTGCATTTTTTTTTTCGAATAAAATTCAGACTTTCCAACTTTTTCTGAAGTGTAAATAATTTTATAATTATACTTTGAAGCTATGTAAAATATTTGTTTAAAATAGTGTGATTTTTATATGTGTGTATGATAGTATGGTTTCACAAAATTATGAGAATATTTTTCGCAAAATGTCTGGATTGATCCCTGGTTATTAAAACTTAAAGCATTTTCTGTTATTTTCTATGTGCATGTTGCGTAAGGGTTCCAAAGCGAAAAAAGAATTGAACTGGAACCCCGGAATGCAAAGAAACTGTGAAGTTAATGTAATCGGGTATAAAGGATGAACACTAAAGGGGAAACGGAAGGGGGGAAGGAATGTCTCGTAGAGTTTCGTCTGCAGGCGAAGGATCGATAATTCTGTGCTGCGCTGGAGGTTTCGGGCATTTCAGTACGTCTGCCCTTACAAGATTTATCAGAATATTTTGTCAGGTTAGATCTCGAATGCTTTACTTATTTCGAATATATAATTTTACGATTAAGTAAAGCTTCAGTTTCATTCTTCCGAAATTAAATTTTTTTTTTAATTGAATTGTTTTAACTGAAGTAAGATGAATCAATGAAACGTGTCTGGAATATTTAGCATGACATTATTACTCACTTTTCACGATTGAATATAAATTTATTTTGATTTCTTTTTTTAAAAAAGACTTTTTATTTTTAAGAGTACTTTCTTTTTTACATTATGTATAATAAAGAAAATAACAAGAACTCAATAATTGTGAAATAATGAGAATATCTTTTATTCTGGGCTTTCACGTACTAAAGGGAAAACTTGGACAACAGGGCTTCCGCAAGGCTCAGTTAAAAATTTAAATCTTTAAAAGATTTTAGCAACTTGTTGACAAGTTGCTTTATTTGTAAACAACTTTTTGGATCAGATCCGCTTCTGAAACTGTTCATATAACAATGACAGTAGCGTTAAACGAAAATCATCTGTCTAACCGTTCTGAAAACTAATCTGATTATAGGTTTCAGCCTGACCAATTTCCGCATAAAACTACTATTTTAAAATGTAAACATCAACACCAACTATTTTAAAATTGTAATGATTGCGCTAGACTTCGGAAACTACGGGTCCTTAGGACCCAGGACTAACAAATTCAGGTGCGGTGTAAAGAACGGGCCCCTTTTTAAAATAATAATAAAAACATTCAACATGTAAATTTTCAAAAATTACAAAATTCTACGAGAAATAAAACTTGTTGTTTAAGTGATGTTTCCCAAAATTTTAAAAATGAAATTCGATAACAGAGGGATACATTCTCTACCTATTTATATACCAATTGATATGCGCAATAAGGATTTTGATAGACAAAACAAAGAATTTCAAAGAGAAAAGAGTTTTAATTAAAAAATTTGATTTCAAATATTGCTAATCCAGCAATTGTCTCAAGGTAAAGCAGCAATGTAATTTGATACTTGCAATTATTTTTATTTTCTTTTTCTGCTGTTAATACAGGAAAAAAAGTTTAATTTTTTATTTTTTTAATTTTGTTTTATTTTGCCTACATAAATTTGCTTGCTCATTTTTTTTTTCTCGATGAAAAATTGCGCTTTCTTGTGCCCAGAGAATGTGCCAACTTTTTTTTTTGCGTCCCTTCTACGATTTTTAGCGCATTCGATGCGCTATAGCGCTTATGCAGAGTAACTGGTAAATGTATGTTTTATGTTATCTCACGATGTTATATGCTCTAAGATCGTCATTTATAACTTTATACATATAAGTGACCCAAAAAGATACCTAAATAAAACGAGGCTCATATTAGCTAGATGACCCCATTTGAGGTCGCTATGCAGGAAAAAGTTCATGAAAAGACTTTTCTCTATTTCCTGGTAACTGTTGAGCCTCCAACAACGAATCGAAACAAAATTTCGGAAATGAAAGTTTATTTTCTTTCCAATCATATTACTCAAAAAAAAAAAGAGTTTGGTGTTAGAACATACTTGAATCCTTAGGAAGGCCAAATGAATTACTCTGGATCTAGAGTGAGAAAAACTTAGTTTACGGGGATAAAAATTTTGAAAATTTATGTTTTTTTNAGAATTAACCTAAAACAACACACTGACACTCTTTTTTTTTTTTTAAATTATTATTTATTTATTTTTTTTATTTTTTTATTTTATATGTATATATTCCTATAGAAATTTTGAAAATTGATGTTTCTTTTAATTTTTTTTTATTCCCATGGAAATTTTGAAAATTGATGTTTTTTTTAAATTTTTTTTTTATTCCCATGGAAATTTTGAAAATGGATGTTTTTTTTTTCCCTAAGAAATAAAATTAGAGTTGAAATCAGTCCATTCTTCAGCGAAAGTAGCAAAAGCTTTTTGCAAGAAGCGCATTAGTTAGTAAGTAGATTGTAGACATTACAGCTTTTTACTTAATCTTTGATAATATTTTTTGAAAAAATTATTTTCCATTTTACGCCAATTTTTTTAGCATCTTACGTTAGCAATTTCAAAGATATGATGTTTTTAAAAATGTTTAATTTCACAGTGGTTATATTCCATATCTTTTTTTAATAAATTTATAAAATTGAAATACAAAATTAGTTTTTTTAATATAAAATATTGCGTGATTATTGCATGATTTTTCAAGTAAAGCATTTAGAAAAATTAAACATTGAAAGCATTGCAATTAAATCAAGCTCCTCAAATGCTAATGTTACCTTTTTTATATTGTGGCTGTTACTCGTATATGGCATACATAAATATCTTAATCCATATTTGTGATAGATCAGTTTTGTTTACTTTCAAAATTCCCAATATTCCCCGAAACTCCAAATTTCAGAAAAAAAGGAGAGAAAACCAGTGTTATTCCAAACTTTTTGTGTGACATTTTTTTTTTTTTTTTTGAAATTGCGAAAAATCTATTCATAATTTTAAAATTTGGGTCCTGATTTTGTGGAAAATTATGAAAATCAGTGGTCCGCTCAGACATTTTGTGAGGGTTTTGTATTTAGGATGAATTATTTTGGGAAAGGTCCGTTTGTACGATGAAATATTTCATGAAGAGTCTATTTTAATGCTATTTTTTGTGAAAAGAGTCCATTTTAACGACAAAATCTTGTGACCCCTCTTGATAAACTGAAAAAAGTTTTATGCAAAGATTTATATCGTAAGAAACACATTTTGTATACGCTGATTTTTTAATCATTCCAGAACTTCCTATACATAGTTATGAATATTTTTAATACAGTTCACTGCAATATTTCTTTACGGCATTATATTCCATGTTAAGAAATGAATGTTATTCTGAAATAAATTTAATAATGAAAAATGTTTTTTTTAAATTATTTTTGGCGAGGGACACTATAGTGCCTTAGAAATGCGGTCCCTTGCCCATTCGTCTGCTTGCTTCACCATTATATTCACGGATAACTATAGTGGCTTTGTTAAAAGGTATAGAGTGAAATTTTGTTTGAATTATCTTAAAATCTGCGTACCAATGGGAGAAAGTTATTGGTTGTATTTACATTCCAAATCAGGATTACTTTACTTCTTTTTATACTTTTTCTGATTCTTTTTTTTATACTTTTTAATTTAACATGATAATAAATTAATAGTATGAGATGTTCCGTTAAAATGCTGCTTTATAATAAAAACAGCAGAAATGAAATTTTTTTTTTTCATATGTTCGGCAAAATGCTAATTTCTCTATATGGCTGCTGTTTGTCTGCCTATCTCCCCTTTTCTTTGCAGAGCTGAAAGCAGACTACCCACCAAGATTTCAGTTTCGCTCTGCAGATCCCCTTCTCATATTGGCATGCGCCTGCAACAAATAACCTTTTACACAGCTGATTAATAATTGTTTACCTCATATTAAAGCGAAACATTCTTTCCTTTACGATTTGAATTTACTTTTGCTTTTATAGTTATGAATTTAAGTTCACAAAAAATAGGCACAAAGAAATAGGGAGGTGAGAGGGGGGGGTGCAATTTCGAAAACTCCGACTTTTTCTAAATTCGATTTCTCAGGAATTATTCGACCGATCTTGCTAAAATTTTCTATTTTGCCATTTAAAATTGTATTCTTTCAAAATGATGTAAAATTTATAATACATTGCAATTTAAAAAAATTTTCGACTTAGTACGAAAAGTTTTAGGGATATGGTGAAATAAACAAAAGCTTAAGTTAACATTAAGGGGTTCAAACTTTGAACCGCGCTCCTGACCAAATTATTTGGACCATTTTTCCAGATAACGGCTACTCCGTATATTTTGGGTGTCAGAAATCCGATTCCATCGAAAAAAAGGTTTGTTAAATCAGAGAAAGTACGTTTTTCTGTCTAATTTTCTAACTTAAAATATCGTTTTCACTAATTAATTTGTATATTTGACGTCCTCCTTTCGAACAATTAAGAATGAGTTCTAGAACAGGAAGACTCGATCATTAGATCAAAAGTTATTCAGGTGGGTAGGTTTATTTTTTTGAGTACTGGACAACCGTTTGAAGTTTAGGACAATATTGCTGATAACAGCAAAAGATTTTTTTTCATTTTTATATAGGAGGATAATTTAACTGGTGGTTATCCACATATATATGCTTTAATAACTTAAAGGATTAAGATTAGAAGAGGAAAATAAGATGAAGCTTTTTATATTAATATCAGACATAAATAAAAACGTTTTCCATTTTGTTCTCTTTTGTATAACTTTGTTTATTTAAATAACAGAAAAAGGCATTTTTCACTAAAGAATTTTTGCAGCTATAGAGGATATCATATGTTTTTTTTTAAAACTCGTTGTAAACAAAGAAAATTTTTGTATCTTAAATATTAATATTTTGAAGATATCGTAATATCGGACTTATTGTAGAATCCCTCTAAATATATCAAGTTTTTACTGTATTTAAAATTTGCTAAAAGACGAAATGAAATTTTGATTTAAAGTATAAATATTTACACCAATGGAAAGTGTATTAAAATTTTACTAAACCAATTATATACATTGCTAAAATTTCCTGGAAATTTTTTTGTGTTTTCTTTATTTTAATTTAGTATTTTCATGTGTTTTATTTTTAAAGTTTTAAAACATATTAAGTAGAATAAATATTAGTCGCCAGTTTACTAATGAAAAAGAAAGGGGTGAATAAACACTGCAATGTAGAATACGCGAAAAAAATGAACATAAAAAATGGACTGCCTTGAATAACTTTTGATCCAATTATCGGATCTTCACGTGCAAGGATTCAATCTTCACCCTTTCCATTCATATTTTTATGTAATATAAGTTATGCGTGGAAATGGTTATTGGAGAAAAGAATTCAATTGATATTGGTTATTCGAAGGATATTGGTTATTAGCTAGTTGTTTATTAGAAGAATATTGGTTATTAGAAAGTTGTTTATTAGAAGAACATTGGTTATTAGAAAGTTGTTTATTTGAATATTGGCTATTAGAAAGTTGTTTATTAGAAGAATATTGGTTATTAGAAAGTTGTTTATTAGAAAATCATGCCTGTATAGTTGAAAAGATTGAGTTAATTGTTTTTCTTTCTTTAAAAAAAAATAAAATAAAATAGAATACGCTGCATTATAAAAATATCTATCTGAACATGCATTTCAGCAGGATGATACTATTCCAAATTTTTGAGAAATATTGCTCTCGAATTCTTGTTGATTAATAAGATTCGTCTATACATAGTGGCCAGTTCTGTTTCCAGCAGCATTCATAAATGTGTTTTTATAAATATCTCATTCACCATTTATAAAATGTCTCATTCAACATTCATACATAAAATGTTTCAGTCAACATTCAGAAACGTCTTTTTGTGTTCATTTTTTCTTTAGTAAGCTCTAAAGATTGTTAAATTATTGTTATTTCGTACAATACAAAGTAGCGGGTGTGACATTTACAAAACAAATTTGCCATTAGTTATAATATTTTAAGGCATTGGCTTAAATTTTTATGGATTTCATTGCTAACCTGTAGCATGTACATTAATACAAATTTGCATTTTGCCTTGTATTTTATTTATTTATTTTTTCAAAAATAATTTCCTCTCGTTGCGGGTGTGACATGAAAAGGATATGCGTTTTCATCTTTCAGTGCAAAAACAAACCATGTTTTTTTTTCTTTTTTTTTTTTTTAATCTGAGACAATAATGTTTAAATAATACTCTATGATAAACTTAAATTAGTTTCTCAGTTCTTGCTTGATTAGGAAATTTTAAAAGTTTTCATTACAAGTGGGACTTGTATGACCAATGAAATAATGGCACACATAAATATTCACAAAGAAGATTTTTTTTTAATTAATATAATAATGGAATGATACATTAAAAATATCTAAAGGTAATAATATTAATTTTCTGTCCCTGCTCCTTCTGCTTTTGTCGTGTTTTTCCTTCTTGGCTTCAGCTGTTCTTTTTCTCTTCTTTTTCCTCTTTTCTTCCTTGTTTTTGTTTCTTCCCCTCTATTTTGTAGATATTCCGCATACTTAAGAGGATTTTCTTTTATCTTTTTCAGAGGATTTCGTAATAGTTTCGTGCTGAAAAAGAAATTCATCTGTAAATTGAATAAATATAGCACTCAAAATCCAAAAATGCATTTTTAAATTAAAATTTTTTTTAAATGATCTAACATTTTTAATCTTAAAAAAAGTTAATTGTCAATTTTTTTTTTTTACTTTCCAACTCAATATTCACATTTTATGCTAACTTTTTATATGAATATTCAAATAACAATATCAATTATTCTTTTTTTCTTATTCCTTCTACATATTTATTTATTAAGTTAAAATAGACAAGAAATATGCTCTGAATATTTCACTTATTTAAAAAAGAATGCTATAAAATGAATATTTTTTTAAAACTTTAACAGAAGTTTTACCTTTTAATTTATTTTCTTTATTTATTTATTCATTATTTGCAAAAATATTTTCCTGAAGAATCAACAACTTACCAATCCAAACTGAATTAATAGACAATTGAACGCAATGCATGCTCACCTTAAAAATAAATGTCACAACCTCAACGCTTAATTAATTTTAAAATATTTATTTATTTATTATTTTTTTTCTGTTCTTCAGAATATTATAATTAACAATTTTTGAATACAAAGTATCAAAACTTACGCTCGAAGAAATTTTTCTATGGAAATATAGATGTAACTTTCTGTGACACAATAATTAAGAACGAAATAAAGTATTTTTACCTTTTGTGGCGAAGATTAGTGACTACTTATCTGCGGGCAAAAACTCTCAATAATCGCTGTCATATTATATAAGTTTAGAGATTTGCAGAATTGGTCACCTATACAAGATCATGAAACAAAGATTTTTGATGCACTCTTTTCACACAGACATAGTATCACTCTATAAATTAAAATAAGCATTTTAATGACAAAATTTTCTTTCTTTTTCCTTAAAATATGAAATGGTATATTTTTTGCATCTCTTTTTCAAAATTTCAAAGACATTTAAGAAAGTTAAAATTTTCATTCTCGTATCCACTTTTTTTGTGGAATGAGCGATTTTCTGGAGAGAAGAAATAAAACTTTAAAATTGACGATATCTTATGAAAATTACTTTTTTTTCTTTCTAAACTTATTATTTATTCAATTTTCTAAACAGCATTTGAGTAAAATAATTTATTGTCTATTTTTTCAAAATATTTATTGTTAATTTAGATAGTGACATTGTCGGAAAGGGTCAGAATTTATATTGTACATTCATAATTACCTTCTAAGCATTGATTGAAGTTGAAATGCAGCGCCCTCTATCAAATTAATAATAAGTTATGATAATTAGATAGTTATGATAATAAGATAGTCTTTATAAGGGATAATGTGGTACTCTTTACCTTGTTAATTAATTTTTGATAAATTTATAAAAGTAAATAAAAATAATATAAACCTCTCACCTCATATTTCATTTAAATACTATGATTTTTTTTATTTACAAAGAAATAAATAATTGTTAAGGTGAAATCTTTTCATTGAAAATTCTTAAATAAAATTTCCATATCTTAACTTCGATAACTGCTTTCCTTCGCAATTTTTTATTATAGTTTGCTTTTATTACGTTACCGCAAATCAGTTACGATTTAAATTCATTACATATTTTTGTCAATGATAATGGTATAGCTCTGTATCATTTTCCGATATATATATATATATATATATATATATATGGTGCGAGTTCCTGTGNTTTTTCTATATATATATATATATGGTGCGTAACGTTTTTAAAAGCCCTTAAGGTGCTTTTTTCATTGGATGTTTTTAAAAAGTGCTTAATTTTCCTTTTTCAAAATGAGATTTTTCCTTTACTATGTTGATTTTCGCTTCGAATTATGCAAAAAGACACAGTTCACATTGTTCTATTCAACGTTTTCACAATTAATTCAACCCCAATTTATTTCGGCGTATTATCAGTCCATAGCATATGAAAACGCCATTCGTTTTACACGATTCAAAATTTCATTATTTTTGACAATTGTCTGAAACAATGCCAAAGGTTTTTTTTTTTAATTTTTTTATATATGACGGGGAAAATTAGATAAAACCGTCAATTATCAAAAACTTTCCGACCGTGCCTAATTAGTGATATTTTTTTAAAGTGCTTAAAAATATTTTTTGAGTGCTTGAAAAGTACTTAACAGGTGCTTATTTTTTGTTGAATAATTTGACTACGCACCCTGATATATATATTAAAATTAAAGCTTTATATATATTATTTATCTCAAATTGTTTCTTACAATTATCTCCATGTACTAGAACTTTTAAATTGTATTATTATTATTTTCAGTTAGTATTTTGTTAGTATTTAGTATTTTTTATTATTCTTAGCTGACAATACTATTCAAAATAAACTAACGAAAAACTTCAGCTCTTCAAAAGCTTTAAAAATTAAAGCTTTATGAATTATTAGCATAAATGCTTACTGTCATATATTTGTGTTAGTTGTAATGTAAAAAAATTCCTTATGTTTCAGCATTCTATATTCTTCTTTTACTGTGTTGAAGAAATATTTCTCATTTAAGTACATTGTTGTGCTAAATACACAGAAGCGTATCTGCAACTGTTAAACGCTTACACTTTAAAATATAATTTCTCTTCTTTGTTTTAATTTTATTTCTTCATTGATTTTAAAGCTTGTAATCTCTAAAACTTCAGAAGTAAAGAAATTGAATTATTTACTTTTTTTATGGCTGATTATATTGTGCCGATATTAAAATTTTTGAGACTGGTGTTGAATCACAATTTTTGTAAGAAAAAACTTTAATAAGTCTTATAATCTTTTCTGTTCTAAATAAAAATAAAAAAAATTTAAATCACTATTTTATTTCTAGTGATAGTGACTTTTTCAAAGAAAATCAATCTTATTAAATATGTATGATTTAATGACAACATTTTTCTATAACAATCAAAACATATTTACTTTTCGTACAGCTTAGAAGTTTTTTAAGTTGTAGTTGATGACTTATGCTACAGATGGCAGCACGTTAATACGTAAAGTTGGATCAGATAGGTGGATTTTAATGTTAATAACTCGACTCATGGCTATAAATCTTAAACAACGGTTGTTCAATTTGCTAAATTCCTTGTTGATTGTTTAATTTACTTCCAATTCTTAAGTTATTAAAAAAATTTCACATATTTTTGAATCAAAAATTATAATAATAGTGACTTAATTTTAAATCATGACTATCTCCAAAAAAAGCGAATTTTAAGTGAACACATTTTTATGTTTTAATAAGAAATATAACTCATTGCTATTTATTTTCTATTAATAACAATATTAATAGTTTACATATAGTTCTCTATATTTATATAGGTTTTAATGCTAAAGTTTTGAAAAAAGATAAAAATATTTATGTTTGCTCTTAAAAAATGTTCAGTAATTTCAAAAGCTGATCGTTCTGTTTTTCATTTAATTAAGAAAAAAAGTATGATCAATTTAAATTTTTTATGCTTTTCTTAAAAATTGTATTACACTTTTAATGCTAAAACTATTTTCAAAAAATTGTTGATCCACTGAAATAGAGATCTACTACTTCTTAATTACACTTAATAAAGGTTTTATTAAATATGAATACTTTTCATTTTTTTGGCAAAAAAAAAATTTAACTTCTAGTATCATATAATCGGGATGTTTCTGTACTGATCTGTTGTGCGAACTATAACCGAAAAGCGCCAGATAGTTTTTTAAACTTGCAATTTTTTTTAACAGCCTGTAATGGCTTGCGCAGGGGTGGCTACAAGTTATACCTTTCAAGTTAGATAACTTTTGTGATTTTTTTTTCTTCTTCTAGTTTTTCATAGGCCACTGCTTTAAATTTGTCAAGAATAATACCGCATATCAAGATGTGAAAATCTTCCTTAATTAAAAATAGAATGAGGAGGTTTAATTATTTCTACTAAAAATTTTAAAATCTTTTTAAAAAAGAAAATCTTGCATTGAAAGCTTTATTTCTTATTTATTCTTTGAAGGAAGTTGTAAATTTGTTTCTGAGATTCGTCAGTCCCATGAGAGAAATTTAAGCTTAATTTTATTGGAATTCGCTATTGAAGAAAATATATTAGCTTTTTAGGAAACGGTAAAGAATATTGGTTATACCCAATTATTAGTCCAAGTGGGGCCTGGAGCAAAAACTTCTTTTGGGGCCCCCCTCTGCTTCACTACTTCAGTAATGAAGAACCGAAAGTTATGGCGGCATTTAAATTTTTTGCCTCATTATAGATATATGACAAGAAAATTGGCTAGAACCTAAAATAGTTATAAAGTCCCCCACCACCTCCAATCATCAGACAAAATATCATTCTGTCCATTTTATTGATTTTCTGACAATTCTATGTCCATCATGAGAAGGCAGTTTCTGAAATACAGTTTTCTGATTGTTAACTTTGTCACTTAGCTGCGAAAAGTTCATATTCTTGTGACATTAGGGCGGAATTCAGCTGAATTTTCGTAATTACGATAGTAATTTCGCCAATTAGAAACCCATATGTTTGTAAACATATCGCATTTCGCGATATGTAAAAATGCGGGATTTTGATTGACCAAATTTGCCCATCGCAATTGCGTAAATTTAGCTGAATTCCCGCCTAGAAAGCCATGAATTTACAAATTATGGATTTTTTGTGTTCCTACGATAGATTAATAAAGAAGCTAAATTAAATGACAAATTATACCCTGTACAGATATTTTGTTTAAAAAAAGTTCAATACAGAAGGAAACGTAAAATATACTTTCTATTCGATATGGGAGCCCAGGGCAGCTGCCCCATATGCCCTTGCCTTATTCAGGCTCTGGTTATACCCTCCATTGGCCTGAAAAAAATTTTGGTAGCCTAAAAACATTTTTGTTTGCCAATAAAAAATATCTTGGCTGCCTTGTTCCTAGTTTTTTTTCTTCTTTTTCTAAATATGAAGTTTTATTGAATAAATCCATGCATGAAAATTAATTATTTTCGTTTAGAATATCTATTACAAAATGTATGTTTACATTAAGATTTTTTTAAAAGAAATATCAAAATAATAAAAATAAATAGAATTGAAGAAAAGCTATGTGGGATTTCAAAATGCTAGACTCGTAGAATTACATATGAAATAATTTGAAATTTGTGATTCCAAAGTTAATTTTAGGAATAAAAAAAACTCTTAAGAAAAATGAGAGTTATACTTTTTTTTTAAAAATTATTTAAGGAAATATAATTATGTATTTGAAAATTTACTCATTTGTTACGGAAAGGCTTGTTATGCCCTTACTGCATCACTGATTTAGTTAATGATACAAAGAGTTTTATTAATTAAAAATTTTATTGAAATATATCTTATGAATTTCATAGTATTATTAAATTTTATTATATTATTATTAATTTCATAGTATTATTAGTGTGTTTTAACTTCTAATATATGACAATTGAATCAAAAGAATGTTTGATAGCTTTGTGTATGAAGTTTAGAATTTTTGTAAAAAAAGAAGTTGAAAAAATCTTCTCATTTGAGAAAGAAAAGAGAAAATCATTGTCAAATTTTGATGAATCATTAAAAAGAAAGCAAAATAAAAAAAAAAATCATCAACACTTATTTGATTGCCTAAAAGTTAAAAGGTGATTATTGGAAAGACACTCAAGTTTCAACCGGCAATCAAACAGATTTAAATGTTTCATATCCCTTTCCATCTATTGTGATTCTTCATACTAAGTAATTCAATAGATCATGAATTTAGGNTAGATTTGAAGTGCTGGCAGGTTATAGATTTGCTTTTTAAATCTTCAGCAAGATCAGACATTTCATTAAAAATAACATGCAAACTTATTCTTTGTTTTTCATATAAATTTAATAGATTCAAAATTAAAGATTCATATTTTTCAATCTCTCTTGAATCTTCACTCAATTCTGCGTTACAACATTCTTCGGAAATCGTGCTGATCAAAGAACTACTGCTATTTTGTTGCTCTATATCGAAGAACTCTGCATATTCAGCTAAGTAATTTACGTGAAACAAAGCTACCTTAAACTAGCTATTCCATCTGGTTTGTACAGGAACCGGTGGTAGAGCGGCGTTTTTACCCTTTTCAACTAAAAAGGCTCGAAATCGACCCTTACGTGAAGGACATGCTGTGAATACACGCTTTAAATGCACAATAAAAGAATTCACTTTTTTAAATTGATTTTGCCATATTTCTCCTAGGAGATTTAAAAGATGTGCATTGCAAGTCACATGAACAGCATTCAAGAAAACTGCTTTCAAACTTTTTTCCCATGCTTTGCTCATGTAAGACGCATTGTCAGTGACGAAAGATGAAATGCTATTAAATAATAACTTCAAATTGTGAATAATTTTCATTTAAATCGCGCGAATTGAATAACTTACGTTCAAATCGCGCAATTTTAAAAAATTCGCGAATTTTTGAAAAAAACTTGAAATTTCGCGGAAACGGTCGCGAAAATTCGCGCCGCGACAATCTTGCAACCCTAACATGATGATTCATCGAGCATTTTCAAGTATAATTTTGTGATACAATCTGTAACTTTGAAATTTCGTAGTATGTATATACTTTATTTATTTTTCTTTTCAATTTTTTATATTTATTTGAAAACTTACTGTTACTCTACATTATTGTTTATGAAAGATAAGATTCACTAGTTTCATAATTTGTTTTTATTTTTCAGGTGTGAATAACACCTCTGCTACATATGGTCGTTTTTTTCTGGATGTAGAAGATGTTCGTAAAGATAACTTTACAACTACAGTTATATCCGAAAATAAGCGGGACCCAAGTGAAGCACCTTTAAGAAAGCTCAGTGTCGATCTCATCAAAACTTATAAAAAAATTAATGAAGTATGTTTTTAAAGTTTCATTTGTTTCAATAAACACTTAGAAACAGAAATTTTTATTTGTATATAATATGCAAAACACTATAAAAATTTAATTAGTTTGAAAAGTAGAAAGAAAATTAATGTAGATGGTAGGTTGAGTTTTGTAGAACGATTAATTTTTTTAAAATAGCAAGGTACGGTCTAAACATAATACCAACCTAAAATCTAGCCTTTCCACTGTTGTCTTAGAAACACTTCAAAGAGACTGCATATGAAATTCAAGGAGATGTAGCGACGGAAAAAAAAAATTTGAAAACCGTGTATAGTTCTTTTTTTGAATAATAATTTTTCATGTGGGCATCAAAAATTTTCAATAATTTAATTAAAATCTATTATACAACGAATTTTCACAAAATTATTATATTTTTAATAACATACATATTTAAATTAAAAAAGGAAAAAAATCATAGTCCATTTAAATATGTTACTGTGTTAATTAACTATCCTGCATTTGATATTTAAATATTGCTTTTATTTTTATCAGTTTTTTTTAATTAGTTGAAATGGGTTTCTTGCATTCTTTTGAATTGTTCATAGCTCTTGTAATGTTACAAAATCTGTCATACATCTTCTTCTTTAAGAAATGTTAAATTAGGAAAGATTTGAAGAAAACAGTTTTTGTTCTATATCTATACTCATTAAATTAAATGTCCTTTTCTAGGTTTACTATGCAAAAAAGAAACGGAGAGCTCAACAAACCCAAGGTGAAGATACTAGCCATAAAAAAGAAAGAAAGGTGTACAATGAAGGTTATGATGATGATAATCATGATTACATAATTCGCACCGGAGAAAAGTTCATTGATCGATATGAGATTGATTCACTTATTGGGAAAGGTTCATTTGGGCAGGTAATAATCAATAGATATAGTGAACTGCCTCTTTCTGTATTTAAATGTATATATATCGATGCACAGGGTGATAACTTAGCTAACATATGACTTCTTGGTGAACATAAAATATTGTGAGACATGCATTCAAGAATAGCATAGAAAATGATGATTATCCTGTAATGTTTATAGTGACGATACATCACAAATTTTAGATGGCAGCACTAATTTCATTAAAGCGTGATCCTTACGACAAAAAAATTTAAAATGATCTTAAAATTATATATATGTAAAACACACACTTTAATCTAAACAAACTCATTAAAAGTCATGTTTCCACTAGTAATTTTCGTGATATTTTTTGTTGTTATTTTTGTCTAAACTTTAATTGTTCTATTATTAATATATGTGTTTATGTACATACAGGTGTCCCAAAGTTAAGCATAATTTTACATTTTTCCTCATGTATGAATTATGCTTAACTTTTCAACACTGGAGTACATTACTTTTACGATTTATATTTTTATTACTTTTGTAGGTTGTGAAGGCATATGATCATAAGGATCAGTGTCACGTTGCCATTAAAATCATCAAAAATAAAAAACCATTTTTAAATCAAGCCCAAATTGAAGTTAAGCTTCTAGAGATGATGAATAACCATGAAAGTGATAGTAGTTTTGAATTGCTCGGACAAGATAAAATAGGTATGTCAGTAAAATTCCATGATGTAATTACATTTTCAGTTCTATTAGTTTATAAAACAGTATTGTAGTGATAAAATTCTCTTTCATATATTGGCAAGACTGGAAAGTTATGTTGTTTCTGCATGTCTCAATATTAATTCTGTCATTAGGAGAAAAGGGACAGCCAAATATCAAAAGTACAGATTCAACATTGTATATTTATTTTTGGTTTTTTAAAGATAGTATCACAGCAGTTACAATCAAAAACACTTACAATGTTTTTACAACTTTTTATTAATGCTCAAGGTTGTTTTGTTAATTCAAATCTGGTATTTTTGATTTTTCCAATCCCAATTTTTGTCAATCAGCAAGACACCAAACTCTGGGAAAAGGGTTGAATTAGGGTTGCATGTTCTGCCTTAACCACCAAACTAGGCAAATACTGCACCATTAGATTTTTATTTTTTCTTATCTCTACAGCATTTTCTAAGTGACAAAATATTAAAAAATTTAGATGATGTCCAGAGTGTCAATGAGAGTGATTATATTATTGATTAAAATAAATAATTATTATAAGTTCATCTGTTTGAATTCATCGTAAATAAATATGACATAACTTTTCAGTCCCCTTGTTATTTTATATGAATACAAATTTGTATATTTCAAAATATTTCTCATAAAAAAACAACAATTTTTGATTTTATGGATGATAAATTCTTTTTTAACATTATTAAGTTTCAAAATTGTTTTACTAATGTATTGTATGTATTCTTTAGGAAACCTCATCCTGAAATAATTCATGTTATTTATAGACTTGATATTCTCTATTATCTAGAGAATATCTTTATAGATATTTTTGATTACAGAAAGATTTTCCTTTTATAATCGAGATTATGATATTGTTTTCAAAACCTTGTTTTCTTATTTAAATAAATTTATAAAAATATACTTTTTAATCATTAAGATATGCGTTATTTTGAATAAATGTGAAATAGTTTTAACAATAGGGCCAGATTTAAAATATTATCAAAACCTAATAACATATTAAAAGAGGTCTTGTGTAAATATTTCTTTATTTTATTATTAAAAATATAGTGAATTAGTGCAAGTTATATTTCATAAACATATTCATTAAAACATATTCATATTTTATCAAATATTTAGTTTTGATTAAAAATATTCAGAAAATTCAGTGAAAAATGAAAAACTGATTTTGAAAAGAACATCCATGACATATTGTACTATCATTACCCTTTTTCTCAGGTTAGGAAAAATTATGAATTATTTTGCTCTTGAAATTCATATGATTCTCAATTTTAGAACAGTGTTAAATTCAATCTTAATAGCTGGACTAGTTATAAATTTTGCAAGACAAAAAGATCAACGTTTTTTCTCTGAAACTTGATAAAGCTTTTTAAAAAATATGTATTTATATCTGGTATTGTTACTGTGTTTTTATTTTTTTAATTCATGGCATTGTCAACTCAAAGTGAAAAACACACTTTTTTGATAATTGTTTTCCCACTCTTTCTTCCCTTCTTTTTAATTTCCAAGGATAATTAAATGTAATTGTGCATTTGTTCATAGCAACTCTCTCTAAAATTTGTAGCACTAAATTGTGACAAAACTGTCATTAGTAAATTTACTTTAAAATAAATAGCCATGGTGGTATGTTCAACCTAATAAGGATAATTGGAAGAAAAATTAAGCTTACATATATCTTATGTTCTGAAACTGCAAAAATATAACTTCATTTTAAGGCAGTTGATAGTTAGCGTCAAAGCTTTGACAGAAATTTCAAAAAGCGGCTTACTTCCCCCTCTAAAAATCTTGATAAAAACATTGTATCGACACATGATGCGTCTATTATTGCATTAAGAACATTAAAGTTACTAAATTCGTAATTTCACTGTGCAGTTGCCAAAAAAATTAACTACCCAGAATCACTTTTAATCTAATGATCGTATCTTCTTCACATACTAGGACTTAATGATTCAAGAGGGAAGCCTTAAATGTTCTTATTAATTTATGTAGAGGATAATTGAAGTTATGAAATCAGACACAAAAACGTACTTTCTCTGAATAAGCATAATTTTTTGGGATGAATTTGAATTTCTGATATTTAAACTGCCTGGGGTGGTTGCAATCTCGGAAATAGGTCCCAATAGTTTGGTCCGGAAAGCGGTTTAAAGTTTGGACTCCTTAATGCTAATCCTTAATGCTCACCCCCTTTAATCATTAAGATTGAGTCTTAGTGCATGAAGATTCGATCATTAGATGAAATATTATTCAAGGTGGTTTGTTTTTATTTTTGCGTAACTGTTCATTGAAATATATGGTAGTTTAAATTCTTACAGTATAATAGTATAAAATAGTTTTATTTTGTAATCGTTATGAAATTTCTATGCTCTTAAATAAACAATTTAATCAATATTTATATTATTAAGAATCAATATATTAATGGAAACTTGAATGTTTTCTAATTTTAATTCTTCCTTTTTAGTGAAACTAAAAGGTCATTTTATGTGGAGAAATCATCTGTGCCTGGTATTTGAACTTCTGTCTTATAACTTATATGACTTATTAAGAAATACAAATTTTCGTGGTGTGTCTTTGAACTTAACTCGCAAGTTTGCTCAACAAATGTGCACAGCATTGATGTTTTTATCTAGTTCAGATCTTAATATTATTCATTGTGATTTAAAGCCTGAAAACATTCTTCTTTGTAATCCCAAAAGAAGCGCAATTAAAATTGTGGACTTTGGTAGTTCCTGTCAACTTGGTCAAAGAGTGAGTATTATGTTATTCTTTTATTTTAAATGTTATATCAATGTATAATATTTTTTCTAAACTATTAATTAAAGCAAATCATGATATTTATTATTATTAATTATAAAGTATCCCTAATAAACTTGGATATAAAAATTTTATATAAATGTTCATATATTATTATTGTATATTCTCATATATTCTTTTTGGGTATCTCTTATTTTATTTCTACCTATTTCTAATGAGTATCAGCAGAATAAAATACAAATAAAAGATTTCAAGATAAATTTTTGAAACCCTATGAAATTGGATAAATGCTAGACCAGTGTTTCTCTACTTATTTACCCCCACTTAAAATTTTTTTATTATTGCTAGAAGCTCATTGGTCCCTTCTAAAATATACTATTGTTTTTCAGATTTGGAATTTTCTTAACAGGTTTTAAGATTGTAACAAAGGGATTAAAAACTTGAAATATCAGTGCTCTCTTAGTTTTTTATATTAATAAATTAATTATTCCAGTAAAATAAATGAGTTAAAATAAATGAAATATTTTTTTAATTGAATCATAAAAATAATTCCATAATTGGGACTACTGATTGGCAAAAATAAGTCAGCACAATAAAGAATAATGGCCTAATAATAGAAAAAATGTAATGATTTCATTTTCTGTTACTTATGGATTAGCTTGCACAAAAGTTTACCATGTTCCCATAACAAATACCTCAATACCTCTGGGGGTACCGGATTGGAGATCGACCGTTCTCTGATTCAGGTCAAAATTACAATCTGTGGATGAATGAATGGATGTATGAATGTGACCGCTCTATAAACGGGTGTGACGAATGCAGGGATGGCTTTTTGCCGGCAAAAACTGGTTTTTGCCATGCCAGTGGCAGAAACTGGTTTTAACTGGTAAAAACTGGCAGAAACTAAAAAAACATCTATATTAGTTCTAGTAATTGCTCAATGACATTTTGTTTAAGTGAACTGAAAAATGTAACTCTATGCAGCTGTAACAAACTTTTAAATTCATTGTTTGTAAATATATATTATTAATTTTGTTTACATTAAATATAAAGAGTGCAGTATATCAAATTGAGAAAAGAAATTGTTTGGGTTCACAGGGCTGATTGTGCTCCGGAAAAAATCCGGATTTCCGGATATTTCGCTAACAGGGATCCGGAAGTTTCCGGAGATCGAAGGTCCAGACGTTTCAAAAAATTATTGATCACAGAAGNTTTTTTCTATGAATTATCCATTGTATGTCAATCTCAGTATTTACTTTTATGTCATTATTTTCTGAATTTCTGCCAGTTTCTGCCACAAATGTGACAGAAAAGGGTTTCTGCCAGTTTCTGCCACAAATGTGACAGAAAAGGGTTTCTGCCATGCCAGTTTTAACCGGTTTCTACCAGTGGTTTTAACCACTTCGGCAGAAACTTGCCAACCTTGGACGAATGGTGTGGCAGAAGTTGAATTCTTGGTCATAGATGTCGCCACTCAAAAACAAGAATAATCACACCTCCTCTTCCTAAAACAGGCATACCTCAACAACAACACTTGCACATTAAGGACTTAAAGTTTCTGACGGATTTCTCTTTAAACATGCCTTCACTTTTAATTCTTAAGAATCACTTTTAAATTCAAAAAATATGTCTTATTAAATATCAAGAACTTTTTAAATAGACAAACTATGAATTTAACTTCTTGTCAGTTAGTTCTAAAAAAGCTTACCTCAAATTTATTTCCTGAAAGTATTAGAATGAATAGTGACTGGGCCAAATATTTGACAAATAAATTATCCGGATACTGAATATTTGGCAGCTGAATAGCAATATTTTTTTTATAAAAAAAGTCATTAATATTTTTTTATGTATAGACAAGTTTAGTCATTATTGAAAATTAATCAGAGCTTAGCTATATTACTGGTATGTGGTGATAGGAAGAAAAAAACATAATAGTTATCTATTATTAATATTTAAGATAAATAGAAAACTGACTATATATAGAAAAAAAATCCTCTTTATTATTAAAACATAACTTTAATGCTAAAAATTATATATTTTGAAAAAAAAAGTATCCATAGAAAATATAATCTATCAGAAACTCTTCTAAAATGTTGCGCCATCATAAAAATGCCTTTAAAAACAAAAGATTATATACAAAAACGAAACAGAAAAATTAAAATCAATCTTAATTCTTGAAGGAAAATTTTAAAGCTGAACATCACAATTTTTCCAATTTTTTTTTCAAGAAAGAGTGAAGAAAAATTAATGAAGTCTAATAGAACCTTCTTAATTGCCATATCATAATAAAAACGTCAATAAAAACAAAAGTTTTTTAAAAAAAATCTAAATAGAAACCTAACCAAAAATTATTCTTAATTTTTAAACTAAAAGAAATTTGTAAGTGTAATCAAATTAACCTAATTTTCCCTTGAAACTATGAAATTCCCTCCTTGGAGAATTCGCAGTAGTTTGGAATCACTGTTCTAGAAGATCAGAAAACAGTTATCAAAATTGTTTGATAGATGATTAGGATGGTTTAGTTATAGAAGAACCATGAGGATAAGAGTTTTTATATGCTTTGTATAAATCATATAAATAACTAAATTGAGCAAGAATTATATGTTATTTAAAAAAAATTTCTTTTTAATTGTTCCATTTTTAAATCATTGAAAATTCACAAGTCTTACCCATATAAATACAGGGCGTTCTGAAAAACGAACAAAGAAGCATATAAAAAATGAAAATGAAAGAGCATACTTATTGAGGGTCACAAATTAATATTTAAGCACAGAAAAAACAAAACGGTATCAAAATCTGACGATTTATCATAGAAGAAGGTGAATGTAACAAAAATTAAAGTAGGTATAACTGAAAGACATTACAAATAATCCTTTTTCAACTCCTCTCTTTAGCAACTTCATTGTTTTCATGTTTAATAAGAATTCTAAAAATACATATTAGGGATGGTCCTTATGAAGCATCCTGTTTAATGACCTTATAAATGCCTCTATATGGCTTTTTTGGAAACTATTTAAAATTTCAGGATATTTTTCAAATAATCCAATGTAATAAATATCGTATTGCAAATAAATGTTTGTTCAATTATTAATTTTTTTAAATTAACCGTTTACTTAATTTTTTCCTTAAATAAAATATCAACCACATGCTTTCTTATTTTAAGTATTGAAAGTGTCTTTTTCTTAAGAAGTTTACAAACGAAAGTCCAATCTGTTTCATTGCATAACTACCAATTGTTATGGTTTACCTATTCAATGGGCTATATTTTACCTACTTTAGAGCCTTTATTGATTTCCTATGATCTTTAAAGTCTTCTTGGTATTCGAAGACAGGGCCGTACACTAATTTAAAAAAATGGAATCAACTAGAAGAATGCTTTTAATCAAGTAAAATAAATTGATTATATTATTCTTGAAGAGTTTAAAAATGTCTTTTACGTATTATTTACATTCAGCAAAACATTTATATGCCTAAAGTCTACATATTTTATTGTATTTTTAATCATTTCTGTTCTTTGGGAAAAAATAAGTTTGAAAACATTTTTTAAATATCTTTTTAAATATTTTATTTAAATATTCCTTTTAAAATTTTTTTTGCAGATCTATCAATACATTCAAAGTAGATTCTATAGATCTCCTGAAGTATTACTGGGTATTGCATATGATATGGCTATAGATATGTGGTCATTAGGTTGTATATTAGTTGAAATGCATACAGGTGAACCACTTTTTAGTGGTGCGAATGAAGTAAGTAATGATTTGTGCCTCTTCAATTTGAAGAAATTTATTTTCATTGATAACACTGACTTATATTTGTCCTGAAGGATCACTTTTCATAATTATAATACTAAATATGTGAAAGAGTTCAATATGTTTAGATATTTGCAATTAATACAATAATTTTTTGTGAATGCTCTTTTTCTTCATAGAAGTGCTTTTAAAAGATAGCAATGGTATTTCTAGAAAGTGCCTGATGAAGTTTAGGGAACTTTTTTTTAATATTTTATTAAACTTATATTATCTCTTAAATATGATTATTAGCATCACACAGTTTAGCATGAAATCTGTTAAAGAGTAGATTAATATTTATTTTCAAAGATTTCATAATCCTAATAATTAATTGTGTTTACTTAAGAAATGAAAGTTTTTTAAGTAAAACAAATTCTGAAACTGTATTTTGTAATTGTTCGTATTTATTGCTAATATTATATGTCAAAATGCACCTCTGTTTGTTTATTTTTTAATATAAATACGTCACTTGAAGAAGCCAACACTATCAAGGAATCAATGTATGTTAATTACAGTTTTTCCTTAATGTTAGTAGTTTTCCAATGTACATAATTAAGTAGAAATACAATACTTGATTAATTGTTACTTGATTAAAAATTTCATTCTTTTCAAAACTATATAAATTGGAAATATATTTGTATATAGATAGCATATATATTTTTGAAGCGAATGAATTTAATCAAGTAATATCTTGAAGCTTCAGTTTCTTGGGATTATTTTATTTACAATATTGTATAGAAATATATTTTCTCTTTAGTTTATGTAAACAATACTATAAAAAGAGTCAGTTACTACTTGACACAAATTTAACAGTTTTTAGTTTTCATTCAAACATAAAATTCAAAAAATTGTTCTTCTCAATATTTTATTTATTTACTGGCTTAAATGGCGTAAAATTAGAAACTATCTCAAATTTTTTTGAAACAAACATGCACCCAAATTCATGGCAAAAAAGTTATTACTTTATCTTTTCAAAACATAATCAATTTGGAGCTGTAGGGAAGTTTATTTGCTATTGTATTTTTAATTTCAATAAATGCATACCTTCTAACTAACTTTCTAAGAATTTTATTCAACACTGCATGTAAATAAATTAAGTAGATGGATAAAGGGTCAAATAGTCAAATTTTGAAAAAAAAATAGTTTTGATATTAATGCTATAAAATTCTATATTTTTTATAAATTTTTGCTTTTAGTTGCTACCACTAAAAAAATATTTTGCTACTACTGCAAATGTAGGAGGGTAAAAGAATAATTTATCTACTCCATTTTTTGTTATTTTACTTTTTTCATTTAAAAGTTAATAAAAAGTTTCTTTCTTTTTCATTTTGAAACTTTAAAACATTTTTTTTTATCTTGCCGGTTTCATATGTATTTTTGTTAGTGTCCTTTGTTTTAAACTGGTCCAAAACAAGCAGGACCTTTAATTAAAAATTTAATCCAAACTTCCACTTACTCTAAAATAGTATATTTTTTCAAAATTGGAATATAACTATTCTAAAAATTCTTTTTTTAATAAAAAGGGATGACTTTTATTGTATCCACTTTACTTTTGCAGTATTATAGTAACAGCTTTTTGTTATAAAATAGTGTTTTTAGTTGCATTTCTTTCTGGAACAGTAATTGTTGTAATTTTGATCCAGTTTCATGGAATCATTTAAATGTTCAATATATATATATATATACACACACACACACAGTGAATTCNCCGGAACGATCGGGACCATCGCTATTCCGGATAACTGATTTTTCCGGTTTTCTGAATCGCTACAAAAAGCCGTTTTTTTATTGTTAAACCCAACTTAAAAAAAAAATATTTGGAAATAATCTTAAAAAGAAGAAAAAACGATGAAGTAATACACTAATGATTATTTCCAAAATAATGGTAAGGTAAACATCTTCCAAAAAAGAAAGAAAAATCTTAGAATCTTATGAGGAAAAATTTTTTTTAAAAAATGGCGGGAAAATGTATCGAATTTCGCTCCGGCTTTTTGGTTTTCCGGTTTTCTGATTTCCGGATAATGGGTTCTGTACTGTAAATATATATATACAGTGAAACCTCCGTTAAGCGGACATTCATGAGACCAAAAAATTTTTACGTTTATGAGAGTTGTCCGTTTACGGGAAGGGTACCCTAATAACGAAGTTTAACACCGAAAATTTTTTTTAGAATATTCTCAAAGATGTAGAAATAATTAGATAATATCTACAAGGATACTGTCAATATCTACAAGAATATTTATTTAAACAATAAGAAAGATAAAAAAAGAATATATAAAGAAGTTTGATATAAATACATAATTCTGGATGTAGCTGCAGATAAATAAATATAATTTTCCTATTAGCATAGATACTCAAGTTAGACATATGATACCAAATAGGAGCGTACTGTCCTCAGTCCGTTTCAATTATTAGGTTCACATCCCCTTACACCTACTTATCATTTGATAGGGAACATGGTTAATACCTTCTTGGAAAATAAACCTCCCATGATTCACAGAAAAAAAAGTAATGCATACCTGTAAGTCA
>NC_092215.1:10347001-10439762 GCF_043381705.1 Parasteatoda tepidariorum | reverse complement strand
CTGTCTTAAACTGTCCAAAACCCTTTTACTCAAATTATGTCACAATTTTATCTGAACAATATTTAAGAGGTAAAATAAACATAGAACTAATAACATATTGATAATTAAATCTACTACAGAATATTTGTTTTTAAAAGTATGTTATTAATATTGTTCGGCTCTTCAATTTAAACATTAAACAAAGGAAGATTAATCAGTAATCTAGTTCAATTGGTCCTAGCATTCAATAGTACATAACTGAAGTTGGACCTTGCCATACAGGTTAAGCTATTAGAGACTAAGTGCTTGGTTAGTCATAAGCAGGGTTATTTACCTATAGTACTATTCAAGAATACTGTTATTTCATTAATGTACAATTCTTTTAGCATAGTGGTGGTACATTACCAGTGTCAGTAACTGAAACTGATGTTATGCCCTTCAAAACTGTTAATACATTTCAGTTATTTTGTATTTTCAATTTAAACTAATATATTTATATTTAAAAACAATTTTTTTTAAAAATAGATGTCTTTTTTATCATCCTGTAATGCAGAAATTATAAAATTTTTAAAAAAAAATATTGTGAAAAATAAAAGGTTAATTTTTGAACAAATTTAGTATTTTTTTTAAGAAAAATTATTATTTTTTAATATTGCCATATTTATCCTTAAGCAAAAATATTATTTATCAGTATTAAAAGCATATTTATATTTAAAGGATTAGGTATTCACTTTTGTTGCTCAATGAATTGTGAAGCTTCAAAAGTTATAAACCTTTTCCTATTATATTATATTATTTTCTTTTACTAAGTTATAGTAAATTGTATAAAAAATATCAAGTATTTATTGATACATGTAATTACATGTAATGGTAAAAATTCTATAGGTGTGTACAATGGTTACGCCTGTAGAATTTTTACCTTTTACAAAAGTTCAAGGTTTTGGACACTTTAAGACAGTTTAGGACAGTTTTACCCAGTTTAGGACAGTTTTACCCAGTTTAAGACAGTAAAACCCACGTGTCCTGTCGAAAACCAGTTTAGGACGTCCAAAACCCCAACCCTGACCCTCAGCTATATTTAGTTAGGAGAAATAAAATTTCTCAAAAAAAAAGCGTTGAGGGGAAACAATTTAATAAGGGTGCAAACAAAGTTTTACAGAGATCCCTATTGGATCGGAAAAGAAGGGAAAAAATTAAATCAAAATTTTGAGCAAGTGAATTGCAGTCGTAGTGGAATTGAAATTAAATGAAACATTCATTCTTGTAAATTGGGAGGTAGTTTTATGTTATTAGTTGGAGGTGGTAGTTTTATGTTTCTTAAACGTTAGATAAAACTGATCCTCCTTCTCAACCATTGATATTATTCTGCCATTTCACTGCTCATGGCAACCAGTTGACAAATTCATAGTGGTGACATGAGTGTCAGTAATAAAGGCAAATTCCTCATTCAAACATCAATTTTTATTAAAACATCTTATTATATGAACACAATTACAAATTTGGAACTAAAATGTTAATCACATATTCACGACAAATTTTACATTTCACTAACCAAGAAAGGACTTTTGCTTTTCAAGGATAATCTCTAACTTTATTCTTAATGTATCATTAATGATCCTTTTATGTTGTGCAATGCTTTAAATGTTAGCCGAATTATTCAGCTGATAGCAACATACACTTAGTAATGTCACTAAAACATCACCCAATAGTGAAAAAGTGAGAAGTCCTCACTCAAGGCCCTCAGAACAACCATCGGAAAATTAACAAAAAGCTTGAATACAGAATTAAACAAGGAAAATTACTGTTCCGTGAGTGAAAATTCGTAACATAATTGCCGCAGCATAAAGATAAAGAGAAGAAGACAGTTTTACATTTCCTCTTTTGAGGTAAAAGAGCAAATTTGCTGTGAAGAAACTTCTGACAGGGATTAGTGGGGCAAAAAATGCAGCTTTGTTTTTGATAAAAAAATCCAGATCTGGCATGTTTAAATCACCAAAAGATTTTTAAAATAGAAAATCTTATTCTGTTTTATACTAGAGAGAGGTAGCATTCAGAGCTGGAAAATGTAAATTTGGTGACCAAACCTTAACTTTTATTTATAATATTTTTTGTTTCGTTTTTGCAACAGAAGAAAGAGACAGGTGTTTTCGGGAAACTCAGAGAGTGTCGGTGAAGACACTAATTGGTAAAAAAATCTCGGGAATTTTGGCTTCACTAAAGATGTTTAACTGTTGAGTAAAAATAAAAAAGAGGAGTGTGTATGATCTGTTAGTAATAAAATCTAGGACATTGCAGTATTTCAAGAGGAACAAAAAAAAATCCTAAGTGAACAAGTAAAATTTACATATTGCACAATTAAATATATACAGTGGAACCTGCTTGAAGTTTTTCAAGGGAATGGAAAAAAATGACTTATTAAACGTAAACAAAATTCTAACGGTTAATGGTTAAAAATACACAAATTTTTTGCTTTATTGATAGCTAAAATTAGTAATTTTTCTGTACCATTCATTTTATCTATAACTAAAAGTGTGAAATGTTTTTTACTGTTTTTTCTTCAATGACAGCGTTTACCTTTAAATGCATAAGTTTTATCGGGTAAAAGATTGAAAAACAGTCCACATTCCTCCATGTTAAAAATGTCATTTGGTTGATAACCTGAAATAAGTTCAGGTAATTTAGCTTTCCATTTTTCAGCTTCTTGTGAATCAACGCTGTTATAATCTCCTTTAATTGTTTTATAAACTAATCCAGCTAACTTTTTCATCCAATCAATCCATCCATTTAAAGGCGTGAAATCAATGTTCAATTTCTCCACAATCTCTAAAGCTTTCCCTCCAAGTAGAGTTCCGTTAACAGGAATTTTCAAAGATCTTGCTTGTTTAAACCATATAATAAGTTTTTCTTCAACATCTTTGTATTTTCCTCTTTTTACTATTTTTATTTTCGAGGACAAAGCGGAACATGAAGAGTTTAAAATATCATTCTTGGAAATAATGCAATTTATCGCAGCAACAGGGAGACTTAAAATTTTTGTTAATTGAGAATAGCAGTCAACAGCTTTAAAATTTTTACTTTGTCCTCAATATATAGTATTTAATGCCTTTACAGGACATTTTCAACAACAAAAAAAATTTCTATGATATTTAAGATTAAAATCAAAATGAACCTTCACACTAAGAAAATTTCCAACGAAATGCTGCTAAATGTTTTGATGTATCTTTCACATCAGTCACTGAAGGGGTGGGGACAGCAGTGCAATGCATGCATGATCAGGCTTTCCGATTTTCATTTACAGTGGACACAATGTCAAAGTGATTCCCCTCATTCTTACCAGCTTCATTGTTCATCTAAAGGTTCACATTCCTTTGCTCACACCTGTTCCCGACGAATCACTTTCTTTTATGTAATGGAGGTGCAAGGAAGGCCTGTTGTCTTTGTTAATTTTGCATAGTTCACATATCTGTTTTTGTCACAGAAAGGTACAAAATTGACATTTGTCGCAAAATTGACGAAAATGGGTCCCATAAAAACATGCACCGAGGGACCTATATTGGGATGTCTAGATTTTTTAATATTGATCCTAGAATGACTTTCAATATTGGAGCAAGATTCATTTCTATCTAGGACCAATATTAAAACATTTAGACATCCCAATGTTTAACCAACATTATAAATCCATGAAGAAACTGCAGAGAAAATGATATCGGTCCATTATTGAATACCATTCTAGGACCAATATTAAAAAATCTGGCCATCATAATGTTTACCCAACGTTTTAAGTCTGTAAGTCTCCAACATAGAAAATAATATTGACTCATTATTGAAAGCTATTCTAGGGCCAATATTGCAAAACACAGAGACCCCAATATTGGCTTGTAGATTGTTTTTTACATTTAAAAATAACATTACGATATAGAAATTAATGCTCTTTTCAAATTCACTTCTCGCTGCCCTCTATTTGCTATGTTTCTATTGCAAATCCATACAGAGTTTTGATAAATTTTTTACTGTTATTACGGCACTAAAAACTTTAATTACATATTTGATCATTGAATTTTGATGTGACGATTCCACCATTTTGCAATCTATTTTTCAGTATGGCCATTAATTTGCATGTAGTTCTTAAATGTCTGATATATTTTATTCAATGTTATTACCACACATGAAATTCCTTGTACTTATATCCTATTTGTAACTTTCCCATATTTTTAAGTTTGTTTGGAAATAATTATTTTGTTTCAAACTATCGAATAACATTATTTATGAACTTAAAATTAACATTTTTAAAATTCCAGACTGCTTTATATATATATATATATATTTCTATTTTCAGTATAAACCACCAGGCTCTAGAAAGCTCCATGATATCCTTGGAGTTGAAACCGGTGGACCTGGGGGAAGACGACTCGGAGAAACAGGTCATTCCGTCTCTGATTATCTTAAATTCAAAGATCTCATCATTCGAATGTTGGATTATGATGCTAAAACAAGAATTAGTCCATATCATGCCTTACAGCACAGCTTTTTTAAACGTACAACTGATGAAAGTACAAATACTACTCACAGTGCCAGCACAAGTCCAGCAATGGAACAAGGCTCTGTTTCAAATACTGGCCCATCTGGGTCTAGCTCTGGTAGCTCTTGTAAGTTATATTTTTTTGTAATGTAAATTTTTAATGTAAAAATGAATAGTTAGTAAAATTTTTTAATAATTACAATTGATTTTTAGTACTCCACAAAATTTTAACTTTATCAAAGGTATTTGAATATATATATATATATATATATTTANGTGTGTGTGTGTGTGTGTGTGTAAATAAACAAAAGTTTTGTCATGAGAGCCTTAATGTATTATGAATTAGATTTAACATTACAATGAAACCCCAATTATTGTACCCATTAAACCAGTGTGTTAGAAAATTAAAGTTGAAAATCAAATCCTTCTTGATTAATAATCAAACAATTTACAAATCTCATTTTATGATTCATATTGATGGAATTCAAGTTTGTTCTTTTTGACCAACTTTGGTTTTTGGTTATATTTTTGATTTTGCATTCTTATGATGTTTTTTAAGCTAATTAAAATTTTATGATAAAATATTATGCAGCATCACAATACCTTTAAAAATTAGTGACGAATAAAATATTTGTTTTATGAGAATAAGAGAAGTTATTTTTCCTAATCTTATTTAAGTAAAGCTTGTATAACTCACCTTTTATAACCACTAAATCACTTTTAGAAATTCAGTGAGTTTTGTCTCAAAAATTTAGAACAATTAAAATATGTAATTAGATATTATCAATAGGAAATTTAAATCTGTATCTCATTTTGTATCTCATTTTGAAAGTTTATTTTTATTTAAACTGATGAAACTGATTTGAATAATGATAAAAATTCTAAAAACAAAGAAATTCTTGAAAATTATATAAGCAAGTAATATATAACACTAAATTACTTTTCTGAAAATGCTAATTGTAATGATATAACTTAATCAGAAAAAAATCCCAAGCAATCTTTGAGGGATGCTCTCTATAACTCTGATTGTTGGCAAGCTTGCATTTTACATGCTTGCAAAGATACTGTAGAGTAGATTAAATATCAATTGTCAGTTTATCTGGATAAATTAGTATTTACAGAGCTGCCAACTTTCTATGCTTTATGGGAAAATCTCTATCAGTAGTAGCTAAGTTTATTTAATGTTTGATTTTTTGTTTTGTAAATTTGGTTTAAAGTTATTTTCTATGATAATGTAAATGATTCTATAGTTCATATAAAGTGCCCCTTTGTTCCTGCTTTATTGTGTTGAGGCTTTTAAAATTTTGCAAAATTAGCACAAGCTTAGAAAGCTTTAGTTTTTAATTGTCTACCACTCTATAAAATATTTTGCAAGAAGCATAGTAATCAGCAGTCTTGTTATTATAAAACTATTTTGTTTACAAACTCATAGTATTTATAGCATTAATCTCTTTTTGTTTAATTTTGTTAGATTGTGGTGATTATTGATACTTTAATGTATTTTGCAGCCTCTTCAGCACCTCCTCAAGCAACTGGAAGGGCACGTTCTGATCCAACACATCAGCACCCTTATGGACAATTGCAGCATAGTTATACTCAAACTGGATCATGTAATTTACAATATGGAACAGCTCTTATAACTACTGCATCTTTGTCAGCTATGGAATGTGAGAGCCCAATAACTAGTATAGCTGGCACAGGTATATTTCGTTCCTCTCAAAAACTGCATGCATGGAATTCTATTGGGGTAGCGAGTGCTCCTGTAACTGTTACTCCTAGTATTGCAAGTGGAACAGTTACAGTTGGTCAACATACTCACTCTAGTGCTCCTGCTAGTCGTGCAGGATATTCTCATCTTCATAGCCATAACCATTCCTATCGAAGACACCTTCATCCAACACAGTCAAGTGCATCACATGTAATGGGTGCAGTTGGTTTTGATCCCCTCCAGTCTTTCCAGCCACCATCAACTTTTAGTGCTGTCAACAACAGTCGAAGCCAAGCATGCTCTTCCTCAACAACTGTGTCTTCCCAACTAATGCCGATGGACGCTAGCAATAGCCTCTTTACTTCAATAGATTGTGCACCTACATCTTTGAATGTACAACTGGGGGGCTATCAACCAGTACTCTACACTGGAGCAGTGTATAGTGTGCAAACAACAGTTCCTTCATACCTAGGCACAAACTTTTCTCAATTGGGTTTACATCAGTCCCCCACCACACAGCCTTCCACAGAAATTTCATCTCAAAAACAATCATCTGAAAGGGAAGAATCACCAATGGTTGGTGTGTGTGTTGAGCAAAGTCCTGTTGCTAGCCATTGACAAAGATATCCCTGTAGTATATTAGATTTATTGGCAAATAACTGTTCTTTCGCCATTTTCTTTATTTTTCAAAAGCTTCATACTAATAAGCTAATCAAAAACTATTTATTAAAATTGTTAAAAATCATTGAGAAGACCATGGCAAAAGAACAGTACTTTTCCAACATTGAAAGAATTCCACTGGCAGTAGTGTAGAAGTCACTGATTTATTTTGTAAATAGTATATAGCTATGTGACTATTTATTGCTTTGCCAGTGGAAGCATCATATAAATAGTATCATTCTATGATGAAATATATCATAGAAGAGTCATGAAGTAGAAGCATAGCACATGTTTTCAGTGATAATTTTTCCTCAGTTTATTTGAAATGTAAATAAGAGAGGTATTTCTCTCTTGTATAGTTTTTCTGCATTTGTGTACATATTATACATAAACACATGTATATATATATTTACATACACACTCACATATATATATAAATATATATATTTATAAATATATCTATATATATAAATATATATATTCACATACATACGTACATACACATAATACATTAATAATGTATTCATATAATGCAGTCAGCAATCAATAACTTCTGCTTAAACCTATATTGTCACTCATATTACCTTCCTGAAGATTCAAATAATATTTTTATTCTGTCATGGGACGTCAGGGTTTAATCATCTTAATCAGACTTATTTATCTGAAATTCATAAGTTCATGTCATGTTGTCCATGTTTGAAATTTTAGGAAGGTAAATGTGTTGTCTTTCATCTGATGAGTTTCTAAATAAAAAAAATCATAAATAATGTTCCTAGATTTTTGTTTATTTTGATTTGTTAACTGTTTTACTCAAATTTGATACAAACTTTTGTCTCATTTCTCCCAAACTGATTTATTTTTATGACCTTTTTTATTGTATGTTGATATCATCTCTCAAAAATGTAGTTAATCACAAGCCATTAACTTGACTTATTATTTATTTTATAGTTACATAATTTATTCACATCTTGATTCATAGTTTTTATAAAATATGTTGAAATAAAAATTTGAGTTGTTGCATTGAATTATTTATTATCTGTTTTAGCATTAAAAATTAAAGAGCTATCTCATTTAAACTACACAAATATTATTTCTGAAATACATGCTATCCTTAAAAAGCTTCTAATAATCATAAGATATAAATTTCTTACAGATATCAATTGAAAAATTCTTAAACAATGTAAATGCAAATTATTAATTTCCAAAAAGAGCTAAGTCTGTTAAACGCCAAATTTGGTCATATTTTCGATTATGTTGTTAAAATAACAATGTTTAAATGAATGTAAAAATTTTATATCTCACAATTAAAGTTATTTTCTAGTCATTATTTTAATGAAATAATTTTAATAAATAGTTGTTCTAAGTGATTCCTTTGCTTGAAATCATCTTATGAGTTACACAAATTTGTTCAAGAATTTTTGGATTTCTGCAGTAACACTGATGGTTAAACATATATAACAATTACTATGATTCCATTAAAAAAAAAAACTTTTATATATTTAATCCCATTTAGTGTGACACTCATGCTGTGACACTTGTTGCATTATACAAATTTACTTCTTTTTAAAGTTTTTCATAAATAGCAATTTAGTTTGAGTTACCTCTTTAGATTTCATTTCACTTGTGTATTTTTTGAGGAAAGTCACCCTTTTTTTCTTTAAATGTTTTCAGTGAATGTTAGTGAATAAAAGTAATTTAAAATGTACAGAGCGCTAAAAAAAACGACCGCCCTGAATAACTTTCGATCTAATGACTGGATCTTCACGTACTATGATTCATTCTTCATGATTCGAGAAGTTGAAAAAAATGCTTCAAATATGCAAATTAATTAGAGCAGACAATATCTTAAGATACGGAATCAGACACAAAAATGTACTTTTGAAAATTGTAAAAACGAAAATTGTAACGTAACAACAGGCACTCTAGAATTACATTTCAAAAATTTGCATCCCAAAAAATACTTAACAACTTATATCTTTTCAAGAAGTGCTAAGTTTTAAAATGGTGCGATATATCTTGGTTAAAGATTGACACTAGTATAAATTTTTTATGTTTATGAAGTATTAGTTTCGAAGTGTAAATATCTGAAATTAATATCTGAAGTGTCTCTTGTAGCATTAAAATTTAGCCATTTTACTTTTACCTCTATAAAAATCTCTACATAGCACTGTCATTTTTGAAAATTAATGCACAAAAATAAAAGGTATGATACATTTTCGAAACTTACACTCCTAGAAAATATGTCGGTCCAAAAAATATATGTTTTGCGATGTAGCTTTTTTCTGTATAGTTTTATAGTGTTCACTGTGACTTTAAAATTTTAGTCCCCCCCCCCCTAAGAAAAACAATATTCAATTGCCATTGTTGAAAAACCTTACAACTTAAATTCAAATTGTATTACACCACCTTAAAGAATAGCACACATAGGAAATATTCTGTCCAAAAAAAAAAAAATTCTTATTATTATTTTCGCTTTCCAAATTTATAAGATTAAACTCTTTAATGCTCTTTTTTTTTTCTTTCAAATTTTAGTCTCTTTTTTTCTAACGTAAAAAACCTAATTTCGATTTTCAATGTCGAACAGTAAGTATTTTGAAATTTTATTTTTTAAATAAAAATAATATATTTAAGATTCCTATTTACCGGGAGGAGGGGTAACGAACAAAGTTATAAGTTTCAATTTTGTTCAAATTTGACATAATTTTAAGCTTTCTATCGAGAAATTTATAAAAAAGGAAACTAAATTTAAAGTTAGAAACACACAAAATCTTGAAATCTGAAAATCAACATTAAAGAAATGAAATGTCAAAATATATTATTTTTTTAAAGTTTGTTTTAAGGAATCTCGCTGATAATAATAAAAAATAATTAACTAATGATTTTAATTTTAATTGTAACTATTTTAAATCATAAAAAGTAAAAGAAAACACCATAGATGGAAGAAAAAAAACTAAGATTTAATAAAAAAAATGCAATACTACTCTAACAAGTTCACATTATTTTATACTGATTAGGAGGGCAATAATTGTATGTTTTTGAAATTATTTTTACTAAAATTGGGGCATTTTAAGCAAATCATATACTGATAAAAGAAAAGAAAACAAAATTGTTATAAAACGTTTAAATAAATAATGTACTTTGAAAAGTTATAAAATTATTATTTAACTGAAGAAATGCAGAAATTTTCCTTTTTTTTTTTTTTTTTTTTAAAAAGCAGAAAGTTGCTTTTCTTCACAAAATTAATTTTACTTAGAACATTGCCAGAGGTGAAATTACTGAAAACTAGTATTCTTCCCCCAAAGGGTTTTCTTGATTCCCCCCAAAGGGTTTGCTTGATTCCCCTGAAGGGTTTGCTAAAAGAAATTCAACAAGCCTTAGTTTCTATAGGTGACCATCATCTGTACCTGCAGATCGTAAATTATCAGAGAAGGGTGTCATCGGCACTGTCGTGGCAATGAAGGATGCAATGCTATACAGTTTGTAGGGTAATTTCGTTGCCAGAGTAATAAGTAAACTTCAACATTTTACTTAAAGAAGAAACAATGTATTTAAACTTTTATTTTTCAATAAGCAAGCGGGAAGAAAAGGGGGAAGATAGCAATTTTTTTTTTTTTTTTAAAATCTAACCAGATAGCAAAACGATATAATTTAGCATTAGAAAGATGCTAAAAAGCGCTATACTCCTGAATCCTATCTTCTATTTTTACAGCTAATATTATATAAGATTAAAGTATTCGATCGAACATTCGAACTTAAAATTATCATTTATTTCATTACTTTTGATCCAGCGCAACTTTTTGTGAAAGACACCTCAGATTAATAATAAATAAACATTTATTTATAAAACAAAACAATAAATTAGCCAATTTATTAACAATTAAACAATAAATAGCAATTTTTCAATAAATTCGGTTGGCGAACTAGAAAAACTTTTTCAATCGTCAAGTAGCTTCGTCACAATTATTTACATCTTGCGGAGTAAATAACACCCCGCATGATCCATAAATAATGCATTGTATGATTAGGGTGCAGCACCTGAAAATAATAATAATAAAAAATATTTTTTTTAGAAAATAGTAACAAAAAAAAAAGAAAGAAAACAGAAATTTTGAATTAAGTTTTTTGACGCGTTAAATCTAAATGAATTTAAATCACTTTTTCAATCTCTTTTCTCGGTGGTTATCGCTACGAATTTCCAAAGTTTTAAAAATCATAATATTTTTAATACGACAAAATTATGATGCGTGGATTTCGAATTTTATTTATCTCTTTTGAAGCTCTTTATTTGCGCTTATTTCATATAGTTAATCATGGTGACTTTTTAATCGTGTTTTTGGAGGTTCCAAGGATTTCCTCACGTTTCTTATAATCCTCATCTTTTTAATACGATATTATAATAACGCGCGATATATTGAATTACTTTAAGCTTTACTAATGAGCTTTATTTGTGACAATTTTTATCGAAAATTAAAGCAATTTTTCTATTGGATTCTTGGGCACTACGTATTTCCACATGGTTTTGAGAATCCATATTTTTTAATATGTATTTATACGACACTCGAATCTATTTAAACGTGCACTTAATTTTTGACAATTTTCAATTTTATTTCAAATCAGAATTTTTTTCCTTCTTTTTATCGCCTTTTTTTAACAGTTATTGCTACTCTAATCCTTATATTTTTAATCCGGTAATTATCTATATATATATATAAATAGATATAGATATATATAGAGAGAGAAATTTTTTTTACTACGTACTATTTTTCAGTCATTTTTGTAATTCATTTTATTGGTCATTTATTTAAATAATGTGTAATAAGAAGGAGTTCGGAGCCATTGGTCGAAATTGTTTGCGGACCGGGTATAGTGAACTCCCGGTTATAGTGAACCGAAATTTCGGTCCCTTGAAGGTTCACTATAGCGGGGTTTGACTGTATATTATATATATGTAATACAAAAATTAAATACTTTTGTATTAATAAAAGCATTAAAACTTCATTCCTATTCATAAAATATCTTTAGTAAAGGATAAGGGTAGAAATTCTATTTTGGGACTTCAAGGCTAAAAACATGCCAATGAATAATAATTAGATTTATACTTCAAAAGAGAAGTTATTTTAAGATCTTTCACTTCCATATAAGGAAAGATTAAACGATTTGCTTTGAGTAATAAATAAATTTGATGAGGCGTAAGAATACAGAAAAAGCATATGACTGGACTTTTTTACACTGTTTAATCATCCTATAAAACGCAGAGCACTAGTTTTTGCGTGGCTTTTTGTTGTTTATCATGCTTAAATAAAATCCGTCTGCTTAGACGGGACATGGGTCTCCCCCCATCTCCAGCGGGAGGAGGCTAAGATGCATGCTTTCACCATCGCTGCTAAATAAAAAGATTATGCACAGCATGGACTCGTTCATCATGCTGCTTTGACTACTAATTAACTAAAAAATAACGGTGTGGTTACACCGTTATTATATATATATACATCATCATGTTTAAAATAATATAATAGTAAAATATTGATAATACTAAAAATTCAATGTAGAAAAGAATGTTATTTAAATTTTCATCTGTAAGGTCCTGTATATTCTTTGCGAAAACATGTTTTTTAAATGCATAATATAGTTTCTTTAATGTTTAATTCATCAATACCAGAAACTTGACTCCGACTTTTGCTCAATTTTTGCATTTCCTTTTTTTTTTTAAAGAAGTTCTATATAAAATGTTGACAAATAATACCTACTTTTAGGGGGGGGGAGTAACTTGCAAACCCGTTTACTATGTAATCTTTAATCAGTAAAATACAAGCAATTGAATTGTTTTAAACAAAAATAAATTTTTTGATGTCTGCGTTCTCAAAAGAGTAATTGATGTTCGTCGATTTTTGATCATTAATACTAAAAGCAGCTCTTGAAGGATGATGCTAAAAATGTTATGTTTTTTTCGTCTCATTCTTGTGTGCAATGCATGTGAAAATTTAATTTAGATAGAGCACAATATTTACTACTTTTTTTGTTTTTGAAATTTAAATGTTACGTAAATTATTTGGCTAAAATTGTTGGTTTAGTACATAGCACCTTAAAATAATTATTGTTTAATAATAATTAAATAATAACTGTTAAAAATTTCTGATGCGACCATGTAAAATTATTTTTACATTATAAAAAATATTAGGTGCTTTATTGGTTTCGCTCTCTGGAAAAATTTCTACGTTTTAATAAATATTTTGTTACAGGTGTTTCGTTAAGTACAATATCAGATACTAAAAGAATAAAGTTTCGTAAGTATTTCTCCATTTAATTTCAGTGGAAAAAAGAAGTGGAAGAAAATTTATGGATTAGTAATTTGAATATTTTAAAATTATTTTCTTTATTGTCTCAATTATTACAAAAAATGACAATTTAAAAATTTAAGCAAAATTATTTTAGGATTTTGAGGAAATTTTTTTTTAAAGTTAAAATTTCCACTCAATTGAAATGTAAATATATTATAATTATATAGTGTGGTTTTTATTTTATAATTCCAGAATATGAATAATGTATGATAATTGTGAAATTACAGATGGCAGGAGTAAAATGAGAGATTATTATAGAGATAATAAAATTGGCTAGAGATTGATAACATTGACTCTTTTCTAAATTTAAAAAAGAAAGGAATGCATTTAAAATTAAAAATAAACACTTGAAAATTATTAATGATTTAAAACTTATCAAAAAACTCATTGTATAAAGAAAAGAAGAAAAATATAAATAAAAGTTTAGCTTCTCAAGTATTATTTCTTAATTAAATTTGAAATATTGATTCAAAAATTCCACTTGACAGAAAATATACTTTGGAATAAGTGGGAGGAAAATGGATTGTAGCAGAAATCGGTAATAATTTTTTTTTTAGTATTTCTGTATTGCTAAGTAAATAATGTATGCGATGACATTAAAAACTATTGTTCTATGTTTTATTGCTTCACAACAATGCAGAAAATTAAGTAAAATTATATCGCTGAATTATTCTATTATCATTCAAATCTTCCCCTTTGCTTATTCCAAAAATAAAATATTACGCAACATAATAACAGAAAATATGAAACTATTATTAAATAGCATCAAAATCAATGCAAAATAATATAATGGCGAACGCTAGATAATATTAATTTGTATTAAATCTAACATTATATAATGCTTTGAAAATAGCGATCTGGTTTTCTGATGTTATCTAAAATGAGGTGCTACTTGGGTAGTCAGTCCTCGATTTGGGAGATGATTCGCCCAATAGTCTATCCGCCTATCTCATTAAAACTAGATTAATCTTCATTCAAGGTGAGTGAAGTCATTAATCAGAATATTTCTATATACCACATTCGGAAATACGCCATTCGCCTAACTGTTTAATCACTATGGAAATAAACAGGGGTGAACCCAACAGTCAGAAGCAAAGTTTTCCCTTTAAACTGAACAGTGGGGGTAAATTTCCCTTTCATTAAATGTCATCTTTGCTGTTCAGGCATATTTTCGTTGTTTCACTGAGATGGAGACCCTTAAAAAGAATAAAATTCTTAACATATTCATTACATTAAGATCAAAGTAAAAGTAAATATAATAAAGTGCAAAAACAATAAAGTGCTATTATACAGTAGTTTTTTTTCTGTTATGTCGACAATCAATATTATTTCTACAGCTTTCTAACAATCAAAAGAAATAAGTAAAATTAAGATATAATTTTAAAAAATAATAGTGACTATTAATAGTAAACAACTGTGAAAAGAAAAGTGAAAAGAAGTAATAGTAAACAACTTTCTTTCTATTTAATGAATTATTTTGTAATACGACAGATAATTTGTATATCTGTTTAATGCAATACATTTCTTTACAGCGAGATTTTTCATACTGAAAATATAATAAAGTGCAAAAACAATAAAGTGCTATTATATGGTAGTTTTTTTTTCTGTTATGTCGACAATCAATATTATTTCTACAACTTTCTAAAAATCAAAAGAAATAACTAAAATTAAGATATAATTCTTAAAAAAGTTAGTGACCATCTTAAAATATTTAAATGGATATGTTCCCGTTGGTGGGGTAACCAAATAATAATAATACAATAAAATATAAGGAATATCATAATAACTTAGTTGTGAGTATTGTTAAATAATAGTAAGTAGCAGTTTGGAAAAATTTAAAAACTGAGATTAAAAATTATAAATTTGTAGCTCTAGTTTCAGAGATATCTTACCTATGACTGAACTGTAATATAAAAGTACTTAATGCACTTTAATTAATCAGCTTGATTTCAAAAATAAATATAGGTTATGAGGCTACGCCGGTATATTGATAAAGAATTAAATAGCCAAGCACAGTGAAACACGATAATATCGAACAAATCTTAATGAAGCGATTAAAATCTAAATCTAATTAGATTAATTTAATCTATTTTTTCTTAAAAAATGAATCAGAATAAATAAATGATAGAATAAAAAGTACATATTTTTGCAGATTTTTTTTTCCATTTTTATATTATGATTAGTCAAAACTTTAAGATCGATTTCACTAATTTTTTTTTTAAAAAAAAAAGATCATCAAAAAACTATAATTTTAGCCCACCTCTAATTTAAAAACAAAAACGAATTAATTTGTTTCCTAAAATATTTTTTATTCGTATTAAACTATTTAATTCACTTCAGTTTCAGGTTTTTATAACCAAATTAAGTTTCTATTTTTTAAATTATGCCTCTATTGCAAATAATAACTAGCATATCTCCTAGATTATTATGCTAAAAAAACTGTTAACCAACATTTTTACCTCCCCCCCCCCAAGCGACTCATAATAAGCAATTTTTATTTTATTTCTCTATCGCAAAGTTTTTGACACCAGAACATATTTGCACGTCTGTAGCAAATAATCTATAAGAAAAGAGGAAACTTTGGAATCGTTTAAGCTAAGGTTATGAAATTCCGGCAGGGGATTCAAGAAACAATTTTAGCCCTCAAGTTAAAAAACAAAACAAAAAAATTACATTTAATACATTCAGGAGACATGTTCGAAAAGCGGATTTTTATCATGGGTTTACCAATACGGATTGTTAAAAGATGATTCTGTGTTTTAGAGATTTAAAATAAAATAACACCAGCGGGTATAGTTATCTAACTTATCGCTCTATTTGCTCAAAAGTGAGTTTTGAGTAGATTGCACATTCTTTATCATTCATTTTTTTAAATCAATTATGTCTTGCCAATGTGTGATGACGTCACCGAATCAGTACATTGAAAATTTTCTGAAACCATGCGTTATTTTAATTATATCTACACTTTTGAAATGACTTTGTTTAAATCTAAATTATGCAAAGTTATAGTTGAAATTAATTAAAAGTAAAAAAAAATGGTACTCGAAACACTACTGCAAATAGCAATCGAAATTTTTAAAAAATAATAACTTACATACGGAAGCACAAATCATTGAAAAAATTTCTTGATTGTGATTAATCTGAACCAGAGGTCGGAAAAACTATACTATTATTACAACTACAGTTTTGCAACCACTTTACAACAATTAACAACCACTTTGTTATGAATATAGTTAATTACAACTGCGACTACTCTGTTACAAATGTAGTTAATTCCTACTACTTTTTTTAATGTAGTAGCTACTTCACTACTTTAAGAAGACTAACTTTGCTGGAAAACTCAATTTACACCTATGTTCAAAATGGAATAAGAAACGGCTTACGCTAAATATAAGGGAATAATTGAGAAATATTTATTCATGTTTGCGAAAGAAATTACTATTTGTTGATTGGAGAAGATTTTCATTTATCAAGGAAATATTTTATGAAGAAGTTGATGATTACTATTAGTTTGATGTAATTACAGAAAAGGCAATAACAATAGAACATTTATCCTGAAGATGTTAATGTTGAGTCTCCGTAAAAGAAGTTCATGTATTTATTTTCAAATGTCCATACTTTATTCCAAAAATCAGATTTGATAAACAATAAAGAAACGTGTTTTATTTTAGAAATACTTTTAGAAGATACAAATATGACACAGAAGATAACAAAACAATAAGCAGCAGCAAAATAATGAAGCCTTATATATAAGGAAGGCATAGGAAAAATGATGATTTTTGTACAAATTTTCAATTAATTAGCGGTCGGACTGAGAGGCCTTCGGACCCCTCAGTTCTGAAGCCAAGAGTATTAAATTAAAAGTGACTGAATTGTTCCCAACCGTTAGTTAGGAGCATGGAAAGAGATGCATAGTTGGCGATTTATCAACAGATGAAATAGCCGGAAACAAAGTCAACTCCACGTTATTAATGCTAAAGTTTTAAATAATTTGGCTATAGCTTAACCACCAAAAAACCCGCTGGAGTTAATATAACCCAGTAACAGAAACATTTTTGTGGTACGAGAAATAGAGTAACTTAAGGAATATACATAGAATTAAAAATAGATTTTGGTGTTCGATTTAGTGGTGACAGTAAATTAATACGCTATACATTTGGATTGAAAAAAAAAAGGAAGCCGTTATATTGATTGTTAACAAGAGAATAAAAAATTTTATATTTGCTTTTTATAAAATACAATAAAAAAATAAATAATTGGTTTAATTTACTTAAAAAAAATTAATTTATGAAATTAAAGAAATTTTATAAGGTAGGAAAAATAATGACTATTTACATCACAATATTCACATGAGGCAGTTTGTTATTCCAAAACATTTTTGTTCGAATTTGTTCATTTAACCTTTAATTTTTTATGCCTTTTTCGATAGCGAATATTTAGTTTAAGAAATTATCAAAGTCTTGCAATTTTGTTGAGTGTTCTTTTATTTCCTTTAAGAAATTAGGTACATAGAAAATACGTTCCCTTCCTTTGACATAACATCAATGTTTCACGAGTGTGCATTAGCAGTCACCAAAGTGATTAATTATCTATTTTTCGTAATGGTTAGTTTAAGTATTAGTTATACGTGATTTTAAATACCTAATTTTTGTTAACGCTGAGCTAGAGCCCCGGCATTCGTTTCTTTGCATCAATTGACTGTTCCGCGAAGACTCTTCAAATTCGAAAAATTAGTTGCGTTAAAACCGTGTTTCTTTTCTAAACTAATGTTAAAAGTAATTGCCAGGAATTGCTATAAACTAGTTTCTTTCGTATCGCACTACTCACTGCACTACTTTTTTTATTAAAAAAGTATCACACTACTCACTGCACTACTTTTTTTATTAAAAAAGTATCACACAACTCACTGCACTACTTTTCTTATTAAAAAGTATTACACTACTCACTGCACTACTTTTTTTATTGAAAAAGTATCACACTACTCACTGCACTACTTTTCTTATTAAAAAAGTATCACACAACTCACTGCACAACTTTTTTTATTAAAAAAGTATCACACTACTCACTGCACTACTTTCTTTATAAAAAAAGTATCACACTACTCACTGCACTACTTTTCTTATTAAAAAAGTATTACACTACTCACTGCACCACTTTTTTATTAAAAAAGCATCACACTACTCACTGCACTACTTTTTTTTATTAAAAAAGTATCACACTACTCACTGCACAACTTTTTTTATTAAAAAAGTATCACACTACACTACAAACTACGAAAAAAAAAGCAGCGACTATAGTACTTTCGCTACTTGCATTGCGCCAGTGGCGTAGTTTGGAGGAAGGTTAGGGGGACTAAACCCCCTCCGAAATTATATATATTACTTGATTAATGAGCTATCGTACGGTAACTAGAATGCATATATAAAATTTTTTTATTATTAATTTTTTTCGTACTTTAAGCATTTGTTGTTGTTTTGGTCGACCATTAAGGCAAAGGGGGTGCGATTGTTCTTGTTTTCCAGTGGTGTCACCTATGGCTAAGAAGTTGACTTCTTCCACACCACACGTCACACCCGTTTATAGGGCGGACTCATTCATTCATTCACAGATCGTAATTTTGACCTGAACCAGAGAACGATTAATATCCAATTCAGTACCCCCAGAAATATTAATTTGTTATGGGAGGGGCCGGGATGGCCTGGTCGGTAGGGCACTGGGCCCATGTCGAAGAGGTCGTGGGTTCGATCCTCGCCGGCCGAAGACTCCCCGTGTAGTAGATGGTGACTGATGCACGCTAAATCTGTCGAGTCTCAAAGTCCTCCATGTTCCCATAACAAATCAATATCTCTAGGGGTACTGATCCAGGAGTTTCCTTGTCTTCTGGATAGGTTCAAAATTACAAGGTTACGAAGTTGAACATTAGTAGTCGTAAACCCATGAAATTGGGTCGGCTGTTCAATTACGGTTATAAAATAAAATAAAATTTGTTTTGGGGAGCCGTGATGGCTCAGGGGATAGAGCGTTCGCCTTCCAATGAGGTGAACCGGGGTTCGATCACGGCGATGACTGGTCGATACGAATTCCCATCCGGCTTGCACCGACCACAGTGTTAACGTGAAATATCCTCAGTGGTAGACGGATCATGGGTTAGAGTCCCCATGAAGTCAGGCTAACAGTATGAGGTTCTCGTGGTCGTCCTCTCCATGTAACGCAAATACGGGTTAGTTCCATCAAAAAGTCCTCCGCGATGGTAAATTTCTCCCAATACTTGATCCAGGAGTTCCCTTGTCTTCTGGATTGGGCTCAAAATATAAGGCTACATAGTTGAACATAAGTAGTCGTAAACCCAAAATATTGGGTCGGCTGTTCAACGACGGTTATAAAATAAAATAAAATTTGTTTTGGGGAGCCGCGATGGCTCAGGGGATAGAGCGTTCGCCTTCCAATGAGGTGAACCGGGGTTCGATCACGACGATGACTGGTCGATACGAATTCCGCATCCGGCTTGCACCGACCACAGTGTTAACGTGAAATATCCTCAGTGGTAGACGGATCATGGGTTAGAGTCCCCTTGCCGTCAGACTAACCGTGGGAGGTTCTCGTAGTCTTCCTCTCCATGTAAAGCAAATGCGGGTCAGTTCCATCAAAAAGTCCTCCACAAAGGCAAATTTCTCCCAATACTCGATCCAGGATTTCCCTTGTCTTCTAGATTGGGTTCAAGAGTGCAAGGCTATGGAGTTGAGCATTAGTTGTCGTAAACCAAAAATTGTGTCGGTTGTTCAACGACTTTTATTAATTTTTGTTATCAATAAAATCAAAGAAAACTTGAAGAAAAAACAATCGAAATTTATTTTTTTTGAAGCACAGGAATATATACTGCATACATTTCTTTGCATTGCTGTCTCGTTGGCATTAGTACTTAACACCAATCTGCATATACTAAATAATGCAAAATTAATTTATGAAAGGAGGCAACGTCCCATGAGTAACGCTTGAGGTTCAGCTTAGAATTCCACAAANTATAGAATGCCTCATACGAGTTTTAATATATTGATATATTGAATCATAAGCTTAAAACAGATTTCTCTTATTAATTTTAAGACGTAGAAATCGTTCTTTCACAAAGAGTCATAAAAAGTTAAGATGCCAATTAAAGATAATTTTCTGAAGTTAATGGGCAATAATTCTTAGAAAAATACGTATCTAGAAAATCCCAAAAATTCCCTATCGTATATATATACATGTACGTGTGAATTACGCTCGTTGCGTACTTCACCATATCTCAAATTTTACTCCTCCATTTTGGACACAATTATTGAAATTCGTTTATGATCAACGCAAGAAATAATTTTTAGTCCTTATTTATTTTTTAATAGTATTCGGAAAAAAAATTTGAGTTGTAATGCATTTCGAATTTTTTACAACTTTTTGAAGTTTTTAATTTTATTTGACAAAATTCTACATTTCTTATGAAATCGGCTGAATAGTTTCTGAGATATTTATTTTTAAACAGTCGTATATTTCAAATATGAATCCTTAAGAAATATTTGTCCGATTCCGTTCAAATTTTGGATAAAATCACACACTTTAGAATAGTGTAAGTATTCATATACCTGGAAATAAAAAGCTCGTTTGATTATTATTAAATGAAATGATAAAAATGATAGATAAATATTAAAAATTATTTTTCTCCTGAAATTATTATTGGGTAAACGTGTCTTATTGTGTGCAAAAGTAATTTAATTCGCTTAAAAAGATCTCGAGAAATGGTCTAATTTTTGACTGCTGTTCTACTAAACAATTGGGACCGCATTTTTCAGATATCTGATATATTTTGGAAGTCAAAAAACGGAATTCGTAAAAAAAGAGAAAAAAATGGCGTTTCTATTCAGCGGAAGAGCGTTTATGTGACTGATTTAGTAACTTAAAATATCGTCTGTGCAAATTAATTAGCATATTTAAAGTTAGACCCTTCCATTAAAATTGAGCCTTATTACATGAAAATCGCGTACAATTCCAATTATCCAGAGAGTGAATTTTTAGAGCACCTTACAAACCATGATAGATTCAAAATAAACTGATTAATTAAAACTAAATTTAAAATTAGCCAACTTTATACTCCCTTAACTTAATGTCGCACCATTTAATTGAGCGGTTTGACTTTGCTTCCGCAATGGTGTTTTATAACGGTAGTTTTCAAATATTTTTTTTTTGTTTTGTTATGTCAATAAAAAATATCTCCAACGTGCTAAAAAGCAAATAATGTCTTTTTTGCATGAAATCGAATTGAATTGAAAACTTTGATTTTAAAATCTTTTGGTTAACGAGACATATTTTCTTTACATTCCTTATCCCAAATCACGTTTTTCTTTACCAGCATACATAGAAAATAAACAATCACCATCAATACAATAGGCGAAATGTGTCATTTTTCTTAAAACCGCGTTCTCAGAAATTCGTTGAGATACATTTCGTTTCTTAAACCCTTTGATCAATTCAACACCAGCTTTTTTGGTGTCATTCATTTCTCAAAACCATTATCATATGTCACGTGCATAACTTGAGCATACGTTATTCAAAATGCAAGTAAATTTTCTAATTCCGATTATGTAAAATAAGAAATTAGTTAATTAATTTTGATAAATTACCCGTATTATAGTTTAGGGCCTTTACAGGTTTGCATTCAAAAGGCATAGATGTCCTTAGCATTGAGTTTTTGCTTTATCTGCAATAGTTGACAAATAAATTTGAATTGATTGCAATATTTTTTCTACTCATTTATTCTCATAAATAACAAACATGAGTATAATGAATAAAATAATAAATAAATACCGTCGATTAGTGTTACTCTGTTTTAAACTTCTAATCAGAAACTTTTCTCTTTCAACTGGGAAAATTTCTTTTTTCTAGTTTCTTCATTCAGTAAATATTCAAGACCGTGGTGGCTAAGCAAAGTTAATCTTATAACCGGGATAATTTTATCCATCAGATATTTTCCATTTAAAACTGCCTCTAAATTCAATTTTTGAATATTCATTGCATAACTAGATAAAATAAACTTGAGTACTGTTAAAAAAATTGATTTATTTCATTTTTTCATAAATTATGCTTAAACTATGAGCTTGTTAAGTTGTTAGGTTCCTGTTGTAATTTATTAGTTAATTATTAGCAAAAATAATGAAAACAAAAAAAGAGAACCTATAGGTGCGTAAATGATTGATGTGAGGAAGGTAAGTAATATGATTACGCAGTTTGAAAAAATATTACCCCAAATCTTCTCAAAAAAGAAACCGCCGCGTCGTTTTCCTGAAAACAACGTCAGTCAGAGAAATGCTGGATTCATCCACTTTTTTAGGAAAAGTAAACACTGTACAAATTTCTTTTCCCTTTGTTTCCTAGATAGAAGAACGCCATCTATCATCACAAATGCTTAAAATTTTTGTCAGCCAATGTTTCCCCCCCGAGAATTTCGTAACTATAAAATCTTCGGTTTTCAAATTGAAATATCTTTCATTAATTTGACTTTTTCTTTATATTTCCATCATTCTCAAGTAGTTTTCATCAATTTGAATGTTTCTTTCTATTTCCATCTTTCACAAGTATCTTTCATCAATTTGAATGTTTCTTTCCATTTCAATTATTCCCAAGTATATTTCATCAATTTGAATGTTTCTTTCCATTTCAATTATTCCCAAGTATCTTTCATCAATTTGAATGTTTCTTTCTATTTCCATCATTCTCAAGAATCTTTCTTTAATTTGAATTCTTCGCTCTATTTCCATCATTCTCAAGTATCTTTCATCAATTTGAATGTTTCTTTCTATTTTCATCATTCCCAAGTATCTTTCATCAATTTGAATGTTTCTTTTTATTTCCATTATTCTCAAGTATCTTTCATCAATTTGAATGTTCCTCTTTACTTCCATCATTCCTTTTTCATAAAAATTGTATCGGTCATGAATACAAGTGTCAAAATTTGTGAACATTACAACTAACAGCCCTGATTATTTGCAAGGTATACAAAAGCTTGTTAAGTAACTGCTCTTCGCCAAGCGCTACGTCACCCGACCCGGTTGTCGGTTGAATGCTCTGCCTCTCGAGATTTTATTCTTTCGCTCGATCTCAAAATGTACCGGTGATATTATCAACATAGATGATATAAATAAATTTTCAAGAAAATATCTTAATAAATAGCACAGTACTGTTAATAAATTTTGCAAAAATGCAGTAATAAACCAGCCATAAATAAAAATAACCATTTTTCCTGCACCCCAGTGGTTGAGGAAGAGGTGGTTGTATGCCCGTTAGACGAAGAAACTCTCCTAAATGTTGCTTTTTACTCAGGGACTGCGCCAACTTTTGGGGTTTATGTTACGTCTATGGAAGCTAGACTTTGACCATGGTATATGTGGAGTGTGGAGAAACCGCTTTACCATGAAACGCCTATTCTAAGCTCACCGGACAAATAATTAGTCACCCTAGTAAGCAAGCACCGATGAATCATTAGGTATCGCTAGATAGCGCAGTGGTCAAGTGGCGCGCTCAACTGTGGGCATGCTGCTTCAACGTGATATCAAAGGCGAGTAGCTATCAATTAGATATTTTTGTTTGAAGCGGAAATTATGTGTAAATATGGGTAAGTGTAAGAATGTGATAGAGTGGAAAAAAGGGGCAATTGCGTTTGACCGTGCCAATGGTCATACGGTGAATAAAGTTGCGGCATTTGTTGGTGTTTCAATGCAGACTGTTCAACGTCTCTACAAGAAGTGGTGTAATGCACGTAGTCACGAAGGACAAAGTCATAATTGTGGTCGGAAAAAGATCCTGCATGAAAGAGACCGGGGACGTGTTTCATGACTTGTCAATCAAACTCGCTGACAAACCCAACAGAAATTGCTTCAGTTAGTGAATGAAGGTCCATCCCACCCTGTTAGTGAGAAAAAATTGGGACTGCAGCTGCATGCAATTAATTAAGGAGTCGAACATCTCGTAAGAGACCATTGCTCACACAGGCACATAAAGCTGTGAGACTTCAGAGGGCTAGAAGCCACCGAAAGTGGACAGTTGCTGACTGGCGGAATGTAATATGGTCTGACGAATCAAGTTTTTGCCTTTATTCAGAAGAAGCAAGTCGTCTTTGTGCAACGAAGAGCAGATAAAACATTTCCTTTTGACTGTGTGGAAGGTCAGGTTCAAGCCGAAGGTGGGTCTGACATGATTTTGGGGAGATTTTCTTATTATGGATTGGATATTATTTTATGAACACTCAGACACTCAATTACATCTCGACTGGCCTGCAAAATCACCTGACTTCAACTCCATTGAAAATCTTTGGGACACGTTGGAACAACGGGTAAAACCATGAAATCAGCTTTCTCGCAATTTGGTGCATTTGTGCGATCAAATACTCAACGAGTGGCTTAAACTGGATTCGACTTAACTGTATAACCTTGTGGACTTCCTTTCTAACCAAATCCAGGATTTTATGGAACCCAGAAACGGTGTTACACGCTATTAAATTATGCTTTTCATGATTTCTTTAAGGGTGACTAATTTTTTGTCCGGTGTGCTTATTTATAAAGAGTTGAGAGAAACGAAAATCCTTACATTTAGACAATTTCATTGTCTAGATACCATTTCTTTTACATTTAGAAAAGTAATAAAGTATTTACTGTACATCTGGAGGTACTCCGTATTTTTCCTTAATTTCAAGGAGCTCAATCACATACAGACTAACTCTGTAAGTCTTTTATTGAAAAAAATGTATAATAATCAAAATCTACAGCGTTTATTTAAATATTCATCAAAAACAGTAATAGGAAATTAATTTTATCTGTAAGATAACAATTATTTTCTTCATAGTTTCAAATTCAATAATTAGAATCAATGCTTAAATTGATCAAAACGTAGCATGAAGAAATGACTGAATTTGACTAAGTTGCTTTTGAAGAACAATATCAAGTTTTTCCCTAAAACTAAATAATATTGCAAAATTTTTCAAATTTATGATTACTTTCTTACCAAAAGAAAGGAAAAAACCACGTTTTTTAGGCAATGCTATCTTGTGCTTCAAAATACATTCTAAAATAAAATAATATCTTTTATTTTAGAAAATTCATCCAAAATAAAGTGTTATCTAGCACGCTAGAATACGTTTCTGAAATAAAATGTTATCTTGAACTTAAGAATAGCTTTCAAAATAAAATGTTATATTGAACATTAGAATAACTTTCTAACATAAAATAATAGTTTTCACCTCAAAAAGCAATCGGTTACTTTAGTTTGAAATGCCCAAAAAATCAGATGAACTTCAAACGAACTGTTCCAAGGAAGAAAAAGTTATACTATGTTAAAAAAGTCGTAAAATTTCGGGAACAGAAAGTGAACGGTGTATCGATGTTTATCTTTGACACAACAATTTATGAATGGCATCTTTCAAAAAACTACTAGCGAAGGAAATAATAGAGTACAAGCATCACTTCGTTTCGAAAGACAGAAGAAAAACAAAAAAACAAAAATGAATACAATAAGTTAACGCCAAATATTATACCGCAGCAGCAGAAAACGTCAAATACTTTTTCATTTGTATTTCAACCACCGGCAAACACGGTAAGCGACATTTTCATTGCTTTTTTATTTGTTCATTTTGATTTTATATCGCTTTTATTACGTCTTTTGGATGAATCGAAAATCATGGCCGAAATTTTATATCATTTAGTAGAATATTGAGTTTCTTTTTGATTTGATGATGTTTTAGATGTGGTTTCAATCGATCTTGAAATAATCAAATATATTAACATTACAAATTTTAATAGAAGTTAGTCAAATATTATATAATATATATGTTATATAATATATATATATATATAACAGATAAAAATTGTTTAGCATAGAATTATTTAGATGTTTTACTTCAAATTTCACAACCTAAAAAAATTATACCACAATTCACCCAGTATAAAACAAGTTTTTATCATCCCCAGTTTCATCCAGTTTAAATATTTCAATTCATGTACTAAATAAAATATCAGTTAAGTTGACCAGATTTTAAAATTGCACAATATGTCTTAATTAAAAGTTTCAATCAGAGTAGGTACTTAATAAAATATAAATTTAGTTGAGCTCGTGTTAATGTAGCATAATACGACACTATTCGTAGTTCCAGTTGTAGTACTGCTTAATAAACTATTAATTCCCTTGATCAGATTATAATATGTCACAGTTAAAAGTTTCAATTTTAATACTTTATAAAGAATCGATTCGGTTGAGACAGTTTCGATACAGCAAACTGTGTCATTATTTATTTATTTTTTTTAATTTTAACACTTTATAATATTTAATACAGTATATAACAATTATTTAATATAGCATATAACGACGCTATTCGTAGTTCCAATTTTTGCACTTAGTAAACTATTAATTTATTCGATCAGATTATAATATGTCACAGTTAAATGTTTCAATTAGAATTCTTTATAAAGTATTAATTCAGTTGAGATAGTTTCAATACAGTAAACTGTCTCATTATTATTATTATTATTTTTTTAATTTCAATACTTTATTAAATAGGAATTTAGTTACCCCGGATTTTTAATTGCACAGTATCAGGTTGGTGAAAAAATGTCTTCCGGTATTCCTTGTAGCCAGGTTTAAGGAGAATTTATTTAAAAACAGTGAATCCTCCAAGAAAGACCACCTCTATATAACGACCTCCTCTATTTACGACCACTTCTGAGAGGCACGGAATTTTTTCCGTTGACTTTGCGTTGAAGAAAACCTTTAGGAGACACCATTAAAACCTCTCCCAGCGATGGGGCAAAACCTCTGCACCAAATGCGGAAAAGATTAAATAAGGAAACACGAAAAAATATCAAAACAAAAAATATTAACAAAACAAATAAGTAGATTAAAATGTGTTCAAAATATTTGTGTGAGGCTTTTATTTTAAAAGCTGCTTTGAACGATTTTTGAAAGACAGAAAAGAAAAGTTAACAGAATAAATGGTTTTTATGCCATGCTCTAAGGTATTTTGTTGAAATTACCATATTTACCAAATTTTAACACACATTATAAAACCATATTTTATTGTTAATATTACCGAAGCGCTGTGGTAAAATATTCCGAGCTTTTTAGTGTTCCCATAGAGCCAGAAACACGGAAAAAATTTTCCATCTTTTAATAGTTTTGTCCTACTTCTTAATCAATGACTTTTTTTTTTAAGAAAAATTTTTTCAACCTTTTTATTTTATAATTTTTTGTTTTTAAATTCGTTAGTCTTTTTTTAAAATGATGTGGTCTTTTTTTCTCTTTAATACCTTTCATATTTGAAAATTTGTTTCTGATTTTTAAAGTCAAATGAATTTGTATTACGAGCAACTAGAAAGAAAAGCTTATATAAATCTGCTTTTCTACACTGTTTGACAATTGCTAAGAAACAGTTACATTTTTCAGAACAATTAATAACAGCCGTTCATTGATCAAATGAAACTAAGTACATATTTCGTAGAGGTAATGTGCATTTATTATTATGCAAAATAGTTCAGATATCAACATATCGGAAAATAATAAAATTAAAAAAAAGATGATCATTGGACGATTTCCAAGCAGCTACGAAAAATCGGTCTTCTTGCCAGAATGATACAGAAATGAGTAGCTTAATAGTATTTCGGACACATTTTGCATCTGTCATCATGCTGTCTACTATACTGTCAGAGTCCTTGGGGGATCCTCTTTTTTCTCAAGGCGGTTTTTAGCTCTTTGAAAAGGGCTTGTTCTTTGTGAAACACGTCTGCCAAGGGTATCCTAGGCATACTCTAGAGGATTTAGCAGTACACAAGAAATTGCATACTGTCAATACTTTCATTTTCTAGTGTGCGATATCTCAGCACACCAACGTCTCAGCTCATTGTCGTCCATAAACAGAAAGTCTGAACCTATTACATCCCTAAAAGGACAAGCATGATCCACAATAATCTCGCTGCAATATGGCTGCGATGTAACTCTACCTCGCTCAAAGGCGTGAAGGTACGCCACTGTGCTTGATGCCTGCCATTACCGGCATGCCCGGGCCATACCGATCACGTTCGTGAACCTATTGTTGTGCGCAACGTGTTCCCCTCTCTCGCCACACTAACTGGCAGTCAACATCACTTGTCATAGTGAATCGGGATTCGTCGGAGAGCATCACTTTGGAGCACTTATGGTTATCCCAACCAATACGTTCTTTACAGCAGCATCTTTCTCGTCGATGGCATGGTTAAAGTGAGAGGCATCGAACAGGCTTCCGTGTATGCAAACCAACTTGAATTTATCGACGTGAGATGGTTCTGGCAAAAACATGTGTACTGGTAGTGGTTGCAAGGTCTACAGCTATATATTCCTCCCCCTTTCTGGTTCTCGATTTTCTTAGGGTCAATGGTCTGATGAACCTTGTCTGACTTCGTCAGGCATTTGGAGGATAAGCCACAACAACAACAGTAGATCTACAGCTATCTGCCTAGCAGTGACATTTCTGCTCCTTCTCACTACTCGGGATATATATAGCGTTCTTCTCGAAATGTCGTGCTCCTGCAACGAACACCGGCTTGCTATAGTATTTCTCTTTATTGGTTTCTTTTAATCGCGTGATGACACTCTCATTACTGCGGCCACAGTGGTGACATTTTGACCTGCTTCCAGTCCTCTAACTGCTCGTCCATGATCGTTAGAACTCGAATGATATCAAGCTAACATTTTGCACTTAATTATTGCAACACCACACTGAATATCACAGAAGTAAGTACAACAACTTATGGTGCTTTTTTGGTCAAATATCTAGCATGAAGAATTTTCGAATGAATGAAGAGATTGCGTGCACTGCCTTTTATACAGATAACGGGTATTGCTCTACCACGCCCTCTACACTTGATTTTACTGTCAATAGTCGGCTGTCAAGAACGCTACTTTGCAAAAATCAGTTGCTCTTTAGTAATTGTCGAAAAGTGTATATATAATTATTGATATTAATTATTTGAGTCAGTGAAATATTGAATAGATGATCCATGATTGCAATTTTATCAATGGCCCATGGAAGGGATTAGAATCCCTGACCCTTATAATATTAATATCAAAATAGCAATAAAAAAGACTAGTGTATACAATAGCTTTGAACGTCATTCCAAACACTGAATCTTCATTTTGTTTGTAAGCTATCAAGAAAGAAAATAAGGCGTCATGGCTGTTATGTGGTCAACAAAAAGCATATCCTTTTGATTTGTGCGGCATGATTCCTGAGCATAAGGAAACAAGAAGTAAGATAACTTAGTCGGTGGTCGCACAACCGTTTTCTAAATCCACTTTAATCATAAGCACCATAAACAAACAAGCAAAAAAAAATTAAACCTTTTTGATAAATATTACGAAAATACATATTAAAGGCTGTCTTTATGGAACACCCTGTATATATATAAGATTGTATCTAACACATTGGAGGTAACATATATACAAAGATGTTTTCCGTAAGCAGATTAACTAGTAAATAATTAAGCAAACTAATAATTTTCTTTATGATATTATGGAATACTGTTTCTCGGTCGCATTTGAACGAAAAAATAAGCTAAATTGTAACTGGAGCACTAGATTATTTGAACACGTTGCCATTTGAAAAATAGTGGATTTAAAAAATTCATCAATATACAGTATAACGTTCCTTAGTATGACCCTTCATTACAGCAATCCTTCCATTATAACGGCCGAAGCAATAAGTTTTGTTTGCTATTCCTTAGATGCAATGTTATTTTAATGTTCATTGGAGTGGCCACACTTAACCGTTCATATCAATATCACGACTGAAATTTAGTCATTCTATTTAGAAAAAGTTTCAAAGAAATTATTTAAACCATTATTGATTTGTGCTGATTGACGTGTTGATTAGTTGGACACGTTGTCATTTGAAAAATAGTGGATTTAAGAAATTCTATCAATATACAGTATGACGTTCCTTAGTATGACCCTCCATTATAGCAATCTTTCCATTATAACGGCCAATGCATAAAGTTTTGGTTGCTATTCCTCAGATGCAATGTTATTTTAATGTTCATTAGAGCGGCCACACTTAACCGTTCATATCAATATCACGACTGAAATTTAGTCATTCTATTTAGAAAAAGTTTCAAAGAAATTATTTAAACCATTATTGATTTGTGCTGATTGACGTGTTGATTAGTTGGACACGTTGTCATTTGAAAAATAGTGGATTTAAGAAATTCTATCAATATACAGTATGACGTTCCTTAGTATGACCCTCCATTATAGCAATCTTTCCATTATAACGGCCAATGCATAAAGTTTTGGTTGCTATTCCTCAGATGCAATGTTATTTTAATGTTCATTAGAGCGGCCACACTTAACCGTTCATATCAATATCACGACTGAAATTTAGTCATTCTATTTAGAAAAAGTTTCAAAGAAATTATTTAAACCATTATTNATATATATATATATATAAACTTTTTAACTAAATTTTTGTACACATGATGGTAGGGTTTGTTTTGAAGATAAAAGAAATACTTTTGGACCATTATTAACAGTTTAAAGGCAAATTATTGAGCGATTTCAAGATATTGACAATATGGTAGAAAAGCTGGCGGTTTGTTTACATGAAGTGTACTAGGGAATGCATTCTTTTTGGATTGAATTGACAAACTGGTCATAATAAGTAAGTTTCAATCCTCTTTAATTGATTAGGAATATTAATTATTGTCGATTATTTACCCAGTAATTTCAAATTTCTTCTAGGCTTGATTTGCCAAACTATTCATATAAACTGTTGTAAAGTGCTTGTATTTTTTTAGTTGAATAATAAAGGTATTTATATTCCCGCAAGATTAACTGCCAATTGTATAGATAAATTTTATAATATTTAACTTCTATTCTCTTCGTGTTTCTTCGAATTCATATTTATATTCTGTCGGTGTATGCTTGATTAACTAAGTTTCAATCCTCTTTAATTGATTAGGAATATTAATTATTGTCGATTATTTGCCCAGTAATTTCAAATTTCTTCTAGGCTTAATTTGGCAAACTATTCACAAAAACTGTTGTAAAGTGCTCGTATGTATTTAGTTGAATAATTAAGATATTTATGTTCCCAGAAGATTAACTGCCAATTGTATAAATAAATTTTATAATATTTAACTTCTATATTCACTTCGGGTTTGTTCGAATTCATATTTATATTCTGTCTGTGCATGCTTGATTAACTAACTAATTTTATTTTAAGAAATATTGTATATACGCATCTTAAATTAATGCTTCTTGCTTTGTATTGTCTCGTGAAAGTAACTTTACTAATTCTTATGTGAATCGTATCTTATTGTAATTATAAATTTTAGCATAACTAAACCAGGACTAAACCAAGACTATAGCATAACTATAATAGGAACTATCCTCGGTTTTGGTGTAATGGAACACTTGTGAAGCACCACTTTGGTGTATAGTAGTTGCCACCATTTTTGGTGTTCAGATACGCGAAAGTTTTTACAATGTATATTAATACCAGAAAGGATTAAAATATCTTCCATTTTGCCCTTTTTCGTATAATGTTGCTCACTTAATAATTAGATAAATGTTTTTTCCACAAATAAAATAAAAATAAAATGTCGGTAATTTTCAGGTTGTCATAAACGTACAATTTTTGCATGTTCAGACTTTTGACCATGACTTGGAAACTTATCGAAACTTGTCTTATCCTTTAACGAACGTCGATAAACATTACAATTTAAAATATTAAAAATTAGATATATTAATAAATGCCCCAACATTTAAGATAAAATTTAATTTTTTTATTATTAAAACTAATGTTATAAGCTTGCAATTTTTGGACGGTGACTTGGAAACTTATCGAAACTTATTCTTTAACGAACATCGATAAACATTACATTTTAAAATATTAAAAAATAGATATATAAATAAATGCCCCAACATTTAAGATAAATTTAATTAAATTTTTTTTATTATTAAAACTAACATGACTTTTAACAAATATGTATATTTAACAAACGTATACTTTTAACCAATATGAACATTCAATATACTGAACTACATTTACTAGTGAAAACTACTTTATTTTCTAACATTATAAAAAAATCAACTGTTTGCTTTTGAGAACGTCTGTTAAAAGTAATTCCTATAAAATATTTTAAAGATTTCTAATTTTCAATTAAATAAGAATTTTATTTTTGAAAATGAACCATTTTTCATTTATTTTAAATTAAAAATTCATATTTTAAATATTTTTAATAACTTTAAAAAAAGATTAAAAATTCTATATTAAAATTGCATAGTATATTTTTTAAAAAAAATATCTGTGAACAGAAATCTAAGTCGTATTTTTTAATTCTTTGAAAGCAAATTAATTCAGAAACAATTAAAACTGAGTAAAATTATATCCCATGGGGAAAAATCAAATAAGGATGTCTAAATTTTAATTCATCTAAATCAATATGATTTCGATTTAGACAGTACTAAAACACGAGTGAAAATAATTTATTGCTACACGAGTGAACATTATCACGTGCAACGTTTATATCTTTGTGTGCTCAGATGAGCATAAAAAATATGAAAAAAATTTATTGCAAATGTAAAGTAATATGTCATCTAAAAGCAGAATTGTGATTAAAGATATTAAAATGTCGATAAAACGATATGTGAAAAAAATGTGATTTTATTTCAAAGTATTCACTCATTTTTTTTTTTTATCCAAAATGTCCCAATAAGCGATGAGTTCAAGTTTAATTCGAAAGGATCGAGTCTCCAGAAATTACATAATATCACAAAGGATTACTCAGTTCACTGTAAAAAATTTTCATGCATCTGATCACCACAAGGGTGGCCACTATTTCACACCAAAGTAGTTGGTGTTCCTTTACACGAACCAAGGATAGTTCCTGGTGCAGTGACACTACTTAGCGTAAGGTAGTCACCGTCATTTTCTTATTCGGTAAAACTAAAATTTATAATTATAGTAAGACACATAGAAATCAGTATTTATTTTTAAGAGATAATATAAAATTAGAATCAGTAATTTAGGTTGTATGCATACACAAAATTGAGTTGTAAATGAAACGTATCACAGAGAAATTATTAGACAAATTTGAACTGGGCTTAACATAGCAGAAGTGCATAGAAATTATACCTTATAAAATTATTTAATACAGCGTAGAGAGACTAACAAATTTAAATATCCCTGTTATTGAACTAAAAACAAGCATATTTTGATGGTGAACTTTAGTTTCTGTAGATGAAAAGCCGCATTGAAAACAACCACAAACACTCGCTTAATCGTTATCGAATTTAGACAATTACAGACATTGTCTAGAACGCGCCAACATTGGAGTTCTCAGAAATGGATATATTTAAACACTTGGTGTAAATTATTTGTATTTTAGGTGCTTAGATTTTTCTTACACGATTTAAATTGTATATAAAAGCTCGATTAGGTGTTAACTTGTAAATAGTATATTTTAACACTTTTTTTTAAGGATGTTCAACATCAAATTCAGAAAGATATTACACCACGGTTTTTGCAAACGATATTACACTACAGTTTACGGTTTTTTAGATGATTTCGAGTTTATATTTGAAGGGTTCGAATCTCTTGAGTCAGAAATAATGTAATATCGCAAAAGGATATGGAGTAGAGATGAATTCCTGTATAATTTGAAGGGATCGAGTCTCCTGAGCCAAAAATGATATCAATATCACGAGGAATACAAAAGTAGAGATGACTTCAAGTTTAATTTGAAGGGAGTCTTGAAGGGGTGTCTTGAGTCATAATTCGGAGTCGTTTTCATAATTGGGAGCCATTTGATGACACCCTGTTATGAAAATTATTTCAATTTAATGTATGAGGAATAGATAGGTCATGAATTCGGTGCCGTTTGATGTCACCGAATTATGAAAATTATTTGAAGTTAATGTATAAGGAGTAGATAAAAGGAAAATTTAAGAATTTTCATTTCATCTTCCCTTCTTCATCTTTTTTATAAGTTTTCGCAAAGTTAGTTACATAGTAACATTTTCAAAGAAAAGTTATAAACATAGTTTTTTGCCCGATGAAATTGAATTGTGGACCGACCTACAAAATATGGTGATCAGCCGCAATCTGGAAAATATGCTCCCTATAATTTAGGCCGATGAGCATTTAAGAGTTTCGGCCCCTCCAGTCCTTTGCTAATAATTCGAAATTAAAAAGTGAATGAATTGTCCCCAACGGGTAGTTAGGGATCCATGGTTGGCGATTTATTGAAAGATAACATAGCCAAAAATAAAGCCAACCCCAAATAATCAATAATAAATTTGAAAATAATTTGGCGAAAGCGAATCGCTAAAAAGACTACGAGAAATAGTATAACCATGTAACTGAAACATTTTTGTGGTAAGAAGTAAAGAATAAAGAATTATAAATAGATTTTTGTTTTCGATTTAGTCGCGACAGTGAATTTATGAGTCTTAGATTAGTTTTGAAATAAAAAGTTAGCCGTTGCATTGCACTCTGGGCCAGAAGACTATGATCTTTGTCCAAAAGTAAAAAATTAATTTTCAACTAAAATAAGTGTAGATAGCTTTAATATATCCCAAATTAAGTATTCATAATCATTCCAAGCATTATAATTTACTTTTTGAACCGACAAGAGAATTTAATGAAAAATATGTTTAAAAAAATTGTTTCAAATGTAAATTTTAAATTTTTATTTCAGAAATATATATAGGAATTTCACCTTACTGTTACATTTTTATCAGAGTAATTAGTGTTAAATAATTGTAAAATTTTTCAATTCTTTGGATTAGTTAATACTCTTGACAAGCTAATAGTTTATATCTTATCATTTGACATTTTACACTGTTTGAATGACTATTGAAAATAGTTCCAAAAAGTTCCACGAAGTAATTAGCTAAACTTTTTGTTGTTGTTTTCTTTGATGTTTTTTCTTTTGAAAAAACCTGCCCCGTTTTGCCCGTATTGCAAAGGTGGACTAAATATACTGAAAAACAAAAATTATGTTTTATTTCTTCATGTTTTCGCATTATTTTGTAATTAATTCGCGTTATTTTGTAATATTACTTCGAAAATATAATTTGCTTTTCATTTTTAATAAAAAATTAACGAAAATTATTATATTTTTATTGCTATATTTAATTACTTAAACGTACTATATTATTATTTTTTTTTTTGCTCGCCATATTTCAGCCGCCATTTTGCTGTTTTGGGTATTTTTAGTGTATTTCAAAATTTCAACTATGAATTCAATTCATCGGCACATAAAAACCCTTAAATAAAAAACCCCAAATTTTGAAACAAGTTTTATCGAAATACTAATTTTGGCCACGAAACCTTGGATGCTGGCCCACTGTGCATTGATCGTTAAGAAAAGAATAAAATATTTTATATTCGCTTTTTATGAAATCGAATAAAAATTAAATAGTTGGTTTAAATTAATTAAAATTCGATTAAGAATGACTAAAAAAATAAGTTTAAGAAATTAAAGAAATTTTAAAGGCTAGGAAATATGTAATGCCTATTGTGGCATCACAGAGAGGATGATTTTTTTTTATACCCTGTAACTTTTTGCTGTGTAACATTATTGAAAACATTGTTTACTTGGCAAAGAATGAATAATGTGCTATTTTTGAGAAAAGAAAAAAAAAACTAACATTGAAATTCGAGAAAACGCTATTGAAGCATTGAATTGCAGTTTATTTAATTAATAGTTTAGTAATTATCTAAATCTGATTGACAGTGATCTTATTTTACTTTATTTTACATCCGTCGTTGAACAGCCGACCCAAGTTTGGGTTTACGACTACTAATGCTCAACTCCGCAACCCTGTAATTTTGAATCAATCCAGAAGACAAGGAAACTCCTGGATCAGTACCCCTAGCGGTATTGATTTGTTATGGAAACATGGAGGACTTTGCGACTCGGCAGATTTAACGTGCATCAGTCACCATATACCACACGGCCGGTGGGGATCGTACCCACAGACATGAACCCAGTGCCCTAGCAACCAGGCTATCTCGGCGTTTTGATTGACAGTGATTGTCTAATTTTTTAATTTGAATAAAAATATCGAATAAAAATATCGAATAAAAATATAGAATAAAATATAGAATAAAAGTATTGAATAAAAATATTGAATAAAAATATTGAATAAAAATATAGAACAAAAATATTGAATAAAAATATTGAATAAAAATATAGAATAAAAATATAGAATAAAAATATGGAATAAAAATATAGAATTAAATAAAATTTAGTTTTTTAAAATATAGCCATCAAGGCCCTGACTAAAGGTTTTCTGTAAAAAACCATTTTGAAAATGCTCTTAAGCAGTTGCATAACGAAACTAAAATAATTGAGAAGAATTTTCCATTTCTTTAATAATGTTTTATTTATTACAAAGAGAAAATTTTGAAGTGGAAGAAAAACAAAGCACATCTATCCATATATGAACTTAAAGAACAATGCTTTGTATCAGTTGTCACGACTCGAATTTGTCCCACTGCGATAACACCGAGAAAAATAACAAATTATTTATTTTTTTATTACAACTTCATAATACATATTAAGTTCGTTGCTTCGCAATCAATCACTATTGCCAAATACTTTAAAAGAAAATCCATTCGAATGCTCAATTTTTAATACACTGAGAAGTATATAAACTGCAAAAAATCTCGGTAAATCTTTAACAAGCATTTGGTGGAAAGTTTCTCATTATCTCAAAGTTTAGTTAAATGAAAGATCAGTTTATTTTAGTTACACCATAAATTGTGAAGTATAGAAATACTTCCATGGCACAACTGACTGCACCAAAATTTGGTAAAAAACACAAAACCTTGACGGTTACTGTAAATTGAACGGTATTTGTTTACGACGCCATGTTTTCCTTGCAACTAGGTCTCGGTGTATCGGAGCGACTAATGTATTTTGTTTCAAGTATCAACTTATTTAGGTAGGTAAATGTTTTATTCGCATTAATTAAAGTTTATTTACTTAATGTTACCTTTTTAAATTTGGTTGGTGGTGTGAAATGGTTAGAGGTATGTCATAAAATAACTTACTTAAGGTAAATAGTTTTGTTACGGTACATGACAACCTTGGCCTGGATTTGGCTCCTAAAAAATACCTAATAATGGTGCAACCTTCCTGCGCTTTTATAAAAGAAAAAAAAAGAGAATGAAAAAGGTGTTTTGTATCTTCAAAACACCTACTTTTGGTGCAACCTTCTACTGATATTTGGAGCAAGAGAAAATACCAATATATGGTAAAATTTAGCTCCATTTCATGTTTCCAGCAAATGAATACCAACTTTTGTTGCAAAGTGTCTCGGAATTTTTAACAGTGTAGATTCCATTCTTGACATCTTGGCATCTTTTAAAAAGGGAAAAAAATTACACGCTTCTTTTTAAATGCGGCAAAACTTTTCGAGAAAATATGCCTTAATACGATACTAAGCTTAGCTAATTGTAGCCGAATTGTTTTTGCCATCAACTGTAAAAACTGCGGTGTAATACCTATCAGAATTTAAAGTTGAAAAACTCCAAAAGCTAAGTGAATGAATTCCGTATTTCATTTTAATACCAAATTGAGCGCTCATATACACTTTGAAAGGTGTAAATAATTCTAAACACCAATAAATGATTAAGCTTACTCCAAGATCAAATGCATTTACACTATTCATGAATTAGTTTCGCCATGTTCGGCTCACATTTCAAAACCGTCAAATGTCAACTGTAGATTATTAACAATTGAGCACAAGAAAGTAAAGTTTTCACTTTGAACGATGCTGAACATTCCACTGAAATAGTAGTAAACGAGGCATATATATTTTGAATACTAAATGAAAATAATTAGAACTAGAAGACAATTCGAATATATTAATATCCTCTCTGTGTTATGTGTATATTTGATTAGCAAACTGATTTTATTTTGAAAATATTGAATATATATATGTATCCCAAAATAATGATAAAATAAGGAAAAATATCAAAAGTTATTCTTAAGTAGAATTATATTTGGATAAACGAATTTTATTATTGTGCTCAAAAAGTTCTTGATTCACTTTAAAACTAAGATTTACTAGATCTCAGTATATAATCTACATCTGACTTGCTTTCGGCTTCTTTACATCTTTCATGGGAGCAGTCGAGAGTATGGTTGTTTGCGGTATTTTACCGCCAACCGCAGAAACTGCTCCCTCGCTGACTACATGGTAATACCCTCCTGATGAAGTTATCATGTTTGTCAGTGCCTTCACTTCAATTCCCATTTTAAAGCTATTCCTTTTAAGGGTATTTTCTTTTATGTCGATATGATTGGTTTTACTCGTTAGTCAGTTTCTTGGCAAACAAAAATATAGATATTTTGGTGGCTGTTATATCGTTATGATTTTAAATATATATATTGAATGAAATAAATAAAAACATAAAAGAGTGATCGTAATAGTGAAATGTTGTTCAAATCAATTACCTGATCCTTCGTTCCAGAAGGATCTCCAGGATCGTGTGGTCTAATGGTGCTACTTGGATTTGAAACATTTAAGAGTTCTTTTAGGAAATTTTAAGGAACTTTATTTCTTCTTCTCATGACTGATTCTTAGATGCTGGTGGCTCCGGACAGGTGGTGTTAACACATACGGGATCTCGTGGGGAAAAACTCACATCTTAGACAAAAAGGATAATTTTCATTTTGAATGAAGATGGATTCCAGTTCATCAACAAATTATCTGAGTCGTGCCGCATGCACACTTGGACAGTAGAACATCAGGAACACGTGTCAAACTTCATTGTTTTATCTTAATGGAACGTGATAGTGTCTTGAAATTATTTTTGTTAAATTTTTGACTTAATGAATCTCCATAGTTATTTCTTGTAAAAAGGGACAAATGTTGAGCAGAAAGGCAAGAGCCTTGAAGCTATCATAAAAATGAGAGCGATGCTTCTCTCTCACGGTGGCTTCCTCGACTGCCGCCAAGAAGGCACGCGGAAAAGCGATAAAACGATATACGGTTAAAGTTAGGGTAGGGTTAATCGATACGAAAAAAGAGTCAAACAAGTTAAATGAAGTAAAAGGCTATTGCGGTTAAAAAGAACGAAAACTGAAAAAACTATTGAGGAGTAGAAAAACAACGCACGTGTGATGTAGCAACATCACAGTGGCCAAGGTCAGTATTTTCATTGCCAATGTAAGTGTATTGAGAGAAGTGAGAAATTTGATTCAAGTACATTTTTTTGACAGTTTTTATCTAACCTTATGTTATTTTCCTTTTTATATCTCTAAGAGAGGAACACCGTTACATTTACTCGAAATCAATTATCTCATTTTCTAGATTCATTGATTCCCAGTGAAATAAACTATAATTTTCATTTCAAATCTCCCTTCTTAAATATTTATCATTTTCATGGTCTTATTATTTGATTAAATTATAAACAAGTCAAAGTATAGTTAAAAATCATGTTTAACTATTGAAGCATACCCGCTAAATTTCTATAAATAAAAGTTCGCTTAGTTTAAAAATAGGAACCCATTATTGTGCTGCAATCAAAGCATATATGATTTGGGGAGGATATTTCTATTTAAAAACCTATATTATTGATTTTTCGTATGTATTCATAAATAACACAATTATAGTCAATTGATGATTATAGTCAATTGATGATTAATGCTTTATTGTTTGCTTTAGAATTCGCTTATTATTTGAAACATTTGTTGCTATATAATATAGACTAGATAGTAAACCACAGATAATCGGAAAGCAATAAAAAATGGATTCCATATTTTTAACTGTTGGTATGACGTTCCTCTTTGTCCAAACGGACGTCGAAAAAAAAAAACCATAAATATTTACTTTAAACCAAAAAAAGAAAAGAAAGCAATTAGATTTGACCATCTAGGATAAGATTCAACATCTTCTCCTTTCAAAAGAAATCAAGATGTTCCACATGTAATATGCGGTTAAAACAGAAGAAATGGCTGTTGAAATAATTTCTGAAAATCAAAGGAGTCTTTTTCAATGAAATTATTTGGTTTTTAAAGCCATAAAATATCATGCGGTTGCTCTGCTAAATCCAGTTTGCTAAAACTTTTACTAAATCAAATGACTTCTTATTTTCAGTGAAAATATTTAGTTCTTAGAGCTATAAAATATTTCGGTTCTTAATTTCGCATTGATTTTGATGGGAATGGGAAAAAAAGTTAAAATAAGTTTCGGTTGCTATATTGAAATGAACGGTTCAATACGGGCACAGTGCTAAGCAAACGAGTTTTGTACAAAATCTAATTGGTTTAGCAAAATAATTGGTTTAGCAAATGAGACTTCATTATAATAGAAGTGTCGTTGTAAGCATTAGAATTGGTTTTGATGAAATTTGTGGTGGGTGAGAATGCAAAGTTGACCCTTTACCATTTATTGATACATTATTGAGGAATAATTATCTAATTATTACGTAAATTTAACTTATAATAATTAAATTTATAACTTATAACTAAACATTAAAACTTTTTCTTTTTGCCTATTAGTTAAGTAGATGCTAATTAAATAAAGGCATCTGAAGAAAAAAAAACACAAGAAAAGAAAGATCGTGTAGCAAAATTGAGCCTGAATTAATTAAATGTTATGAATTAATAAAATATTATTTAATTAATTAAATATTTTTTATATAATTAAATATTATTTTAAAATTGCGGAAAGGAAATTCATTCACATTTCTTAATTTTTAATGCTTTTATTTCATAATTTTATATGAGCTTTAAAGAATATCAATAATTAGACTTATCGTATTGTGATATGATAATCATAGCAAAATAATAATTTTTAAACATGTGATTCTTTATTTAAAAAAACTGCATATTATAATGAAATATTTCATGTAAATATTTTTAACTTATCATAAGTTAAAAATATGTTAATTAATGCATAACTCTAAGAAAATGATGTTAATTAATGCATAATAATGATGTAATCTAAGTGGCGGCTTGATGCCCACCCAGCTTCAGACAGATAGGTACTGGTTTGTTCAGAAAGTAAAGGCGGCCTGTGCGCAAAGCCGACTCCATTATCACAATCATGCCAGTGGTCATGAAAATGTGGAGCTTTAACTTCCATATTCCTCAGGCCCACAATGGGCTGTTGTGGGAATGCTCTACTTTTACTTTTTGTATAATAATATATAACATAGGAGGTATATAATTAAAATAATTTGAAGAAACCTTTATATATACTTAAATTAATTCTTGTATATAAATAATTTTTTTTTAAAATATCTATTTAAGTTTGAATGCATGCTTAATTACTTTAAACTTGGACTCAACAGTCCGAAAAAAATGGATCGTTTAATTGGCATAATTTTTAAAGCCAAAAACAAATCGTCACGTTGTGTCAAATTTTCATTGCAATCTTAAGGACAATTTTTACTCTCTATTTTTTCTCCTGCGATTCTTTACCATAATGTAAATTTTGCTTTCTGTAAGTTATGTTTTAAGAAATATTTTGATCAGTGAATCTAATTATGATAATTTAAACATAGCTAAACTATTTCAGTTGCGTAATTAAACATTTTAGTATGTATTTTTATTGTTTGAGAAAATGGAGATGGGAAGATTTTTAAAATTTGTCCCTCAATGGATCCCTCAATTTCAATGGATGCCCCATTAACCTTGAGGGGGATGGGCACCCCTAATTTGAAGAGATATTACACCATAGTTTTTGCGGTGTAAACATTCTATTTCTCGATGAAATTCGCACTATCTATTTAGTCTGGATCCAATTGTTTATTAGCGCAATGTAACATAGTTCAATGTTCACACAGTAGCATAAATTGAACATTTTTTTATCGTCCTGAAATAGTTTAACAAAATTCATTAGAGAATAGCATAAAAGAATGACATAAACATTTCTGAAAGCTTTTAAAGTTTTAAAGTCGAATGTGTGATGCTTTTAAAGATTTCACCACAATACCATTTTTATGATTCATTTCACAAATCAGGTTTATTTATTTGCTTAAGAAATGTATTATTTAACGAATTTGAATAATTTATACGAGTGCTCTTCAACTTGTGCTAGTGACACAGATTTAAAACAGATAATATTCTGCACATTTAAATTTCACAACTAAAAATATTATCGCAATTTGCCATTCTTTAAGTAGTTAGTTTATTAAATTATTTTACTAAACATGCCTTACAAAATGGCAATCATTTCAATGTTTTTTTCATATACTCTGTATGCAAAATCTATTTGACATGGTGCATTGAGCGCACATGACTTAGCGTTCTTAAACAATCATAATTTTATAAGCAATCCAACTCAAATGCAATAATATAACATTAAACAATGTCCCAGAGGTCGTAGGTTTGATCCTTGCCGGCCGAAGACTCTCCGTATAGTAAATGGTGACTGATGCACATTAAATCTGTCGAGTCACAGTCTTCCATGTTTCCATCACAAATCATAACTCTGGGGGTACTGATCCAGGAGTTTCCTTGTCTTCTGGATTGGTTCAAAATTACAAGGCTGAGCAGTTGAACACTAGTAGTCGTAAACACAAAATTGGGTCGGCTGTTCAAAAACGGTTATAAAATGAAATAAAATACAGATGTTTAGAGCCGTGATGCCTCAGGGAATAGCCATCCAATGAGGTGAACAGAGTTCGAATCCCAGCGACGGCTGGTTGATACGAATTCTGCATCCGGCTTGCACCGAGCACAGTGTGGACGTAAAATATCCTCAGTGGTATACGGATCATGGGTCAGAGTCCCCTTGACGTCAAGCTAACCGTGGGAGGTTTTCGCGTTTCCTCTCCATGCAACGGATTAGTTCCATCAAAAAGTCCCCCACAGAGGCAATTCCTCCCAATACTTGATACAAGAGTTGCCTTTTCTTCTGGATTGGGTTCAAAACTACAAGGCTACGGTGTTGAACATTAGTAGTCGTAAACCCTAAATTGGATCAGCTGTTCAACGACAGTTATAAAATATGAAATATTAGTTACAGTTAACGTTTGTACTGCAATGCAACCTGCTTTAGTTGACCACTTGAGGTAATTGTTTTAGTGATCAACTTAGACAGCTTTTTAACTTATAGAATGGAATGAAAAGAAAAATTTTTGGTCAACTTATGAAAAGTTTTTTGGAATAAAAGTCATTAATACTTCAGAAAAAATTTGACTTATTTCAGCAGATACATCCAAGATAGATAGGTGGTTCTTGATAATACAGGTCAATTTACAAGGGTGGTCAGCTTGACAGGTTTGACTGAATTACATAAATTAAGATATTATGAAAAAACATAAAAATGGGTTTTGAATAAATAAAAGTTAAGTCACCTTTCACCCAGTCGTAGATAACACTTGTAGCATCAAAGGCAATTGTATTTCTCAGTTGAAGAAAGGATAAAAAACAATTATGCATGGTGATTTCTACAGCAGAGGGCGCTGTACTTTTTCCTTTAGAAGAACTTTCGGTTGATTGTTTATAGCCATTTGGTTAGCGCAGGGCTAAAGAAAATAGAAGGGTTGGTTCACTCCTTTGATTGTTGTTGTTGTTAATTTACGTCGCACTAGAGCTGCACAATGGGCTATTGGCGACGGTCTGGGAAACATCCCGGAGGATGATCCGAAGACATGCCATCACAATTTTGATCCTCTGCAGAGGGGATGGCACCCCGGCTTCGGTAGCCCAACGACCTGCACGTGAAGTCGAGCACTTTACGGTAGCACAGTTTAACGAGGACCAATACCGCACACCATCGGTCCCTACGCAGACTGATCCAAGTGGTCACCCACCCGCACACTGACCGTAGCCAGTGATGCTTGACTTCGGTGATCTGCTGGGAACCGTGTCTTAACGATCAGTCCACTGCGGGACTTCACTCCTTTGAAGTAGCTCTCGCCGCTCCAATCCTCCGATTTTCTCTAGTGACGTCACTTTGGGGCAAAAAGCTCGCACTTTTACTTCAAGAACGGAGCTTTCAGCCTTATTAGCTCTAACTAATACTGGAGTATTTCTTTTTGCGACATATTCTAAGACATTTGTTATTTTCTATAATGACTTTCCTCAGTTTTTGCAGCGAATTTACAAGAATTTAAAACTATTATCGAACTGCCAGTTTGCGCGATTGCAACTTGAAAAAATTTTGATAGAAAAACAAAAGGAAAAAATATAATTTTCTGCTTGTTCCCTAAAGTAAATAAACAACTATGTAAAGAATGGATTCCGAAATGACACAGTTAATATAAAACAGCAATACGTTTATTCTGTCGTTAAGAACTTTTATAAAAATTCATTATCTAAATAGAAACCGCCTCGTTACTTCAAAAAGAAAGGCAGGTGAAAAAAATGGATAAAGTCAAAGAAAATTAAAATGTAAATAAAAAGTATAAATAAAATATATAGTATATAGCTGGAATTCTCCTAATTTCATAACATATTTTTTAATGTAGTTATTCTTAACATTTATGATTTTTTTTTAAAAAATTATACTCTCTTAAATTTAAATATCTGTAAACAATTGTAAAATTTCTAATGCCATTATGAACCTAAATTATTATTTTGTTTCAGTAATTATCGTTTAAGGTTGATGTTTCCTAATGATAAGGTATGAACAAATTGCTATTAACGGCATATTTTAAAATCGGGGATTCTAAATTCAACTCAACTTATTGCTATAAAAGAATATGTAGATAAAAAAGTGTCGATATATACTTTCATTTTTTTTAATAATTAAAGTTAAAATTGAACTTTTTAAAATAAAGTATTTATAGTGTCATTTTCGCCAACTAGTAAAATATTTTTATAAGTTTAAAATGGTATTTTTTTAATATACTGGCCAAGAAAATTTTTTTAAACTATGTTTATGAATGGAAATAATGTGTTAATTAGTAATGTGTAAAGTTTGAAAGTTAATAACCAGAAAAAGTCTAACTTATTTTTACAAAGAGAAAGATGCAAAGTTATCATAATATCTTTGCGTGCGATCTTCCGAGATCTGTGGACACAGTGACGTCATGAGGAGGGAAATCGTAGCTTCAGTTCTAAGAGCGGAGGGAACTAGCCCTTCTATTTTCTTTAGCCCTGGGTTAGCGTGTGTTCACTTGTTAACTATTGTTGATTTGTCGTATATTGTTTCTGTAAGCATTTCGTTCAAATGGCGGCTGTTTTTTTTTTCTTTTTTAAATATTGAAACTTTTAAGTATGCAGAATGAAAAGCATATGAAATTTTCAAAAATACGAAAACTAGTTTTGAAACAAATATTAGCTTGCGATGAATAAGGTTTCTTTCTACTTTTAACAATGCGAACAAAATTATAGCTTAAAAACTTTCGCTAGCTAAAACAACACTTGCAAGATGAGACTTACCTAGCTACGCTATGTATACAATTACAAAGCAATCCAGAAGGAAAAAAAGGTTTCCTGAAATTAAAAATTTTCCTCTTTTTTTTTTTTTTTTTGTAAATTAAGACATGTCGCATCGTTTAAAAATCAAAATCAAAATCAAAATTATTCTGAAGGATATTGCTTTAATATTTACATGAATCAGATGATAAAAGAAATGATTTAGGAATGGTAAAAATTTTAGTTGATACTATTATTTACTTTGATGTTTTGATAAAAACAAAACCAAGTGCTTAAAAATATCATAATACTGAGTCGCGTTGGCGCAGGGGAATGAGAGTTCACCTCTCATTGAGATGAACCACGTTCGAATCTGAAACGAATTCAGTTCCCATCTAGCACCGACCACAGTGCTGACGTAAAATATTGTAAGTGATAGATGGGTCATAGGTCAGAATTTCTTTGCCATCAGGCTAACCATCGGGGGTTTCTATGATTTACCCCTGTAACGAAAATTCGAATTAGGTCCTCCGAAAAGTCCTCCTCGACGGCTAGTTTGTTCCAATGCTTTCTCCAGAGGAGTTCTTTTGTGTTCTTGGTTGGATTCAAAATTACGAGGGCACTGAGTAGAACATTGATTGTAGTTAACTCGAAAATGAATCGGCTATTCAAAACTGGTTATAAAATTAAATAAAATAAATACATGATTTAAAAAAAAGGTAATATTGCCTATTTTGATTTATTGGATTTCTTTATTTTATTTTATTTTACTTTTTTATTTATTTGCAAAGTTTGGCTCGTCTATACGTCATTTGTAAAATATGATACATTTATGATTGTCCTGTGAACCAGCGTCTAACAATCGACCAATTGGTCCTATTTTATCACTTATATCCAACAATTGGTATAATTTTATCACTAAAATAATATATTATAACTTTTTTTCTTTATCTGCAAGCTATTTCAAAGCGATTGTCTAAGTAAAAAGATAATTTGTTTTGCCCTCGTTGGTGGAAATTTTAATTACAATAAAAATTCTTTTGAAAAGTAAGAGATTCGATACAAATAATTCAAGTAACCTTTTGGACAGTTTTGTGGTAAATATTTATCTCATTATTTGAGTCGAATGGATTTTGTTTCATGGCCAAAAAGTGAAGAATTACACTGTAAAATATTATATTACAATGTGTAAAAAATGTTGATAATTAAACTTTATCACTCTTTTAGCAATAATAACAAATTATTAGGCAAATTATTTGAGTTTCAATAATCAAACATTTAAAAAATTATTTTATCGCATTACCGTCTTCTAAGCTACGTATTACATTTTCTGCCATTATTTATAGCTTGAGTCTTAAGAGGATACCATACCGCGAGAGAAACTTTACACAGCAAATTCTCTTTCACCTCCATTTCTAATTTGAAACTTAAAATAAAGAGGTGAGTTCAGTCAAACCTAAAGTAAGCCTTGAAGTTTCAAATGCTGAAATTTTTTTTTGAAAATGTGAAAATGCAATGGATTATTAGTAAAGAGCGTAATCCTAAGTCATCTTCTCATAAATTTTCATTTGGATGTCGTAAAAATTTCTTTTCAGTGATTGAAACTTCATGGCTTCCTCTAACTTAAAAGAAAGAGGTGAGTTCAGTCAAACCTAAAGTAAGCCTTGAAGTTTCAAATGCTGAAAATTTTTTTTGAAAATATAAAAATGGAATGGATTATTAGTAGAGAGCGTAATCCTAAGTCATCTTCTCATGAATTTTCATTTGGATGTCTTAGAAATTTCTTTTCAGTGATTGAAACTTCATGGCTTACTCTAACTTAAAAGAAAGAGGTGAGTTCAGTCAAACCTAAAGTAACCCTTGAAGTTTCAAATGCTGAAATTTTTTTTTGAAAATATAAAAATGCAATGGATTATTAGTAGAGAGCGTAATCCTAAGTCATCTTCTCATAAATTTTCATTTGGATGTCTTAAAAATTTCTTTTCAGTGATTGAAACTTCATGGCTTACTCTAAGTTTGTCTGAACTCCTTTTTTATATTTAAATTATGGATTGAAAGGGAATTTGCAACGAATAGTTTCTCCCACGGTATGGCTCCCACTTAAAAAAATACAATCAAATTTGAATTTTTCATTCCTTTAAAGTTTTATATATTTTTTAATTTATAATATCATTTTAACCTTTTCAAATATCTAAAACTACATATAACTTTAATATTCTTTGCAAAACTTGATAGTTTTCTGCGACCTACGGTCAAAAACACTGTTCTATAATAATAAAGAGAAAATGATAGAACGTTTTGTATATATCAATCAAAAAGTAATAACGTGTGTCTTAAACAGGGTTATGTAAACAACGTTAACCGTCATTGACCGTAAAAGGAATAAATTTTCCTCTACAGTTCTTTTGAAAAAGAGTTTCCTGCCCTGTTATCACTGAAAACAATGATGAACAAAGATTTTACGCCGTTAAAAGAGCATTCATTATTCACGAGACTTGAATATTATTAAAAAATAAAAATAAATTTATGCTTCATTTTGTGGCAATCTTGCAACTGTTTTGAAACATTTTCGCAATTACTATTTCCGTTTCTCACATCGTATTCCTAATTGACTATCTTTTTTGTCTCGCGTTCCCTCTTTCTCTCTCTCTCTTGTTTTAAACCTAACACTTAATATAACTTCCGTAGATCCAGTTTCCAACATATTGGAAATAATTTGGTACAATTATTATCACTTAAACCAGTGGTTCTGGTTCCTGAACTTTTTTATCTCGTTGACCTCTTGCCATGTTTTTCGGTTTTGGGTAGACCTGATATTGATTTTTTGTAAATTCATCAACTTCAAATGTATTTTTGACATCTGGTATAGTGCTACTCACTGTGAAAGATTTAAATTTCTAACTGTAGTAAAGTGTAGTGTGAAAAACTTAAGAAAAAAAAATGCATGTTAATTTTATACATTTATTAATTACATTAAAATTAAAGTGAACCAAATTAAAATCTAGTATCTGTTATATAAAATAACTAGAAAATAGAATTTTTACTGAGCGTATGCATGTAACAAGATGATAATGGTATATCATTATGTGCAAGTTTTTACAAGTTCAAATTGTATTGCAACCACAAAGCGAATACCTACAACTTACACAATTTTATGAAGCATTCTAATTTAATTTAATTAATATGTAAATGGAATGAAATAGTGCACTATAAAACCCCAACTCCGCTACTAATATTATAATTGCGGAAATAAGTTTTTATACAAAACTATAGCACCGTAAACCGGGGCGAGTCTACCTATCCAGGGGCGAGTCTACCCATTTTAGTTTTATTTAATTTTCACTACTTTAAATTGCAAATAATTTTTTTTACCGACGGAGGACTTAGTTCAGACTCTAAGGAAGATGGCGCTGTAGTAGTTTGAATGTCTTTTATCTAGGAGAATTAAAAGATTTCCTTCCACCATAATTTATTAGTGGTTTAAGTTTCTATCACTATATCTAGAACTATAAGATGGAGGGACATTTCGAAATGAAATGGTAACAAACAGTTGATATTAGAGGTGAATAACATACCACTTTAGGTAAATACCACTTTTTTCATAAAACCACCTTTTGTACCACTTCAATTATAAAAATCGGGTTAAGAGTCCAAATTAATTGATCAAATAGTATGATTAATTAATTAAAAGATCTTTTCCGTAAGTTATCCTTATTAATTAATCCTTAATTAATTTTTTTTTCAAAAATATCTAATTTGATTCTAGCTTAACGGATGAAAAAAATAAATTATTAAATTCATATTATTACTAACGAGATTTCTTTTTATCTANTTTTACTTCATAAATATCCTATATAGTAACTAAAATAACAATTTAATAGTAAAATTTGATTATTTACAATGTTAACATTCATTTTAGTAGAATGGGTAGACTCGCCCCATACGAGAGATTTGTCAGCAGTTCTATAAAAATATACAGTAACAGCGTAACTGTTAATATTTTCTAAAATCGATTTCACAGCTTTAAAGAGGGATAAATAGCGATTCCGAAACACCTATTAAAAGCCTTTTTTCTTTAATATTTACAAAAGTTTGACCACTTGAAGGTTGACAAACTGAAAAAATGGGTAGACTCGCCCCGGTTTACGGTAGTGTATTTTCGGTCTCTTTATTACGTTTTCAAGTAAAAACTAAGCAACAAATCTCCGTGATCTTGTGCGCAGATGAAGTTAGAGGTCTAGTTAGCTTAAGAGTTGACACAGGCTAGGCTACAATTTACAGCGAAAAAATATTTTTTGTTACAAAATAAAACCTTACACTCAGAGAAAATAAAAACGTAAGCGGAGGAGCTGCAGGCATGTACTAGTTTATAATAATTCAGTTTCATACATCAGAAAATAATCCTAATAATTTAAATTTTAAAAAAATTTTTACTTCATAGCTACTTTTATAAATTATGTAGAATTTAGGTAGATAGATAAATGTCTTTATAGTATAAGGTAGTATAATGTAAGTAAATAGGTGCTATCAGTGTATGTTGATTATTCAATTCATGAAATGCCAAAATTTAAGTCACGACCTGCTTGTATGAAATCCACTATCATTGACCCCCATTTTCATTTCATGGACCCCAATTTTTTTTTCACTTGACATAGACCCCTTACAAGCTGTCGTCAAACCCTGTGGGTTGATATAGACCCCTTAGGGTATCACTGACTTAAACAATGCATTTTTTTCTGTTTTTATGCCTTTACTTGTGATTTCCTATGTAAAAATATTATTTGAATTGCCCTTGTCGGTCGGAGTTTTTAATTACAATTAAAAATTATAGAAAAAGTCATGAACTTGATTCAAATAACCTTTGTGACACCTTTATGGCATATAAATGAAGACCACGGGGAAGAATTTATATCTATAAAAGTTGATTCGGAAAAAAAATTGCGTGTGAAAACGAAGGGTTTTTCAGAAGTATGGTTAGGAATAGTATATTGAAGTAATATATTTTGATATTTTCAGAAGTATCAGTTGACAGGCACAAGCGTTTTAGTTATGCTTTAAAGTTCTATAAAACAGTTGTTTAGCTGCCTATTCCGATCTACTGGCTTGAAGGAGACATCTTGTAGAATTTCACTGACTCCTAATTTTCGTTTGTGATAGCGCCAATCCTTTTTAATTTGTGTTTCAGATTTAAGTTTGATGTAAGAAGAATGAATCTTTATGTTGATTAGTTTGACCATTATTAATTGCTTCTTTAACTAAGTTATCTGTTTTTTCATTCCTATAGTTGCTATTATGTACTTTAATTTGCAAAATTTGGTGGTTATTACGAGTAATATGCGGGGTTTGAATGTCCTGTATAATCTGGTGAGAGGTATTATCATTCTTAAGTGATATTATTTTTGAAGGGCTGTCTGCCAGATTACAGTTTGGCGCGTAAATTGCTGTTTTATGGCTTGTGTGATGGCATCCTTTAATACCATTGCTTCCGCTTAGAATACTGTGTTATATGTGTTTAGTCGCAATTGTGTGGCTCATGTGATTTCAGCTCTCGTTCCATCCTCCTTTTTGGATCCATCTGTAAATATGTTTATTTTTCTTGTTGATTGGACGTTTGATGGATATTAGTTTATCTATCTTCAGGTTCAAATTGGTAGGTCATTCAATTCAATTTTTTTTTGTCAATTTGTGTTGAGTGAAAGGAGATGCCGTCTATTGTTGCAAATAAATTGTTTTTCCTGATGAGATTGATTTGAAAAATGAACAAACGTCCGATCTTCATCCTTGGTTATATTTAAAACAAATATTTCATCGCATTTGTGACTTTTTTCTAAACTGCATAGTTTTATAAAAAATTCCTCCAGTCTCAGGAAGATACAAAAAAAAAAACTTTAATAGATTTGTGATTTTCAATAATATGGCTAGATAAAAGACTATCTTTAATCCTACATTTATTGACATTGTATTTATCGCAGAATATATAGCATTGTATTCAATAAACAAACAAAAACTGTATGTTTGATAATTAAACAAATTGCAATGAGTTAAATATGCAATAAAGAATCTTCCCAGTATTCATTCAAGAGTTTATTATGTTTAAATTTGTACTCACAGGTTTATATTCTGCGTATATTCTTTTTATGCATATTCTTGACTTTAGAAGCTCCTCTTTTTCTTTTATCTGCTTTAGACGTCTTTTAATTTCTTGAAAATTGTAGAGTAAGCAAAAAAAAAAAAAAATTATTACTCTTGACCGCTTTTCTACGCTTGAGTACGTTTTTGATCTTGATTCCATAACTTAAAACATCGTCTTTACAAATTTTTTAGCATATTTAAAGTTAGACCCTTGAATAATTAAGATTGCATCTTAAGACGTGGAAATCAAATCAGCAGACCTTAAGTTTTTAAAGTGTTCGCTTTTTATTTTGTACTCTGTACATTCATATGTTTTCATTACTATGCACTCGAAAAGATGTTTGGGAGTGTCAACTAACGAACCCGGCAAACCGTGTAAAGATATTAGATTTTTAAAGTTCTACTCACCCCATATACTTTGTAAAATATCTTTAGAAAAGAATTCTTTTATTTAATTTGTTACTAAATAAGAAAATGCTTTGATGAAACTAACAATAAAATTGTTTCAGTATCAAAATGGGTTTTGTCACATCTGCAAAATGAACCTTGAATGTTTATGGATGACCTTTTTAGTTTTGATTGTTCTAGTAACATTTATTTTATTGGTAAATAAAGAAAGTGTCCTAATACGGGACTTAATAAACACAGCTGTTCTATTGCGGATGAGCTGTGTAAAGAATCTTATCTGTCATAACAATATCATACAGTGCTAATAATTCATTAAAAGCTTATAAACCTTATATATTGAAGGTTTCTTATTTGGTTTAGTCATCCAACACATTGTTGTTTCCTTTACAATTTGTGATTCTACTTAGAGTGTTTATTTCATCTCGAGTTGTAGGTAAATTAATATTCGAACTTTATATTAAAATGATTTTAAGTAATATTTGTATTGAAAACTATAGAGAACATCTGTCGTAACAATGACATACAGTGTTAATAATTCTTTTAACACTTATAAACCTTACTTATTAAATTATTCTTATCTGGTTTTGCCGTTGATCACATATTTGTTTCATATTTCAGTTTGTAATTCTTAAAATTACATTTTGTGTTGTAGGTAAATTAATACTAGAAATTTATATTAAAATAGTTTTAGATCATATTTGTTATCGAAAACTAAGGAGATTTCAAAATTACAATTACCAAATTTAGAAATTTCAAACAATTATCTAAATTGTAAAACACATTAAATGAAGCAAAAAACTCTTGATTAGAACTAGTTTGTTTAATATTTTATACTTTTTTTTTCAATATACTTTTAAACTATAAAGCAATTCAAACGGACTCATGATTTTTTTAATTGACAATTAAAAATATATATATATATATTTCAATAAATTCATTTTCATTTGTTTTAAAGGAAATTTAACAAATAACTTTAATAAACCTTTTTTTTATCAAGTTTTAAATGTTTCAAAGAAATGTGGCTTCCAAAAATACTAAAGTTACGTTATTCAAAATGTCTCAAACTTACTACACCACCATTGACGCTCAAAAATGCCAGTTTAAATTGGATAGAAATTTTTTATTGTTAGCACATGTTTTGATAAGAATTAATATTTAGTGGAAAAAATAATTAAAAAAAAGAAAACAGTTTTTGCATTATATTTAACTGTAAACACTACTGAAGGTATTTAGTGATTTTAGATGTTGAGCCTAATTTTTTTCTTTTGTCATTACGGTAAACACAAAAATTACAGTTGAACTTGCAAGCAGTTTATTGAAGCGTTTCTTCCTCGAATTAAACTATTATTTAGATATTTTATGGAAGTATCAAACAAGACAAGAGAAAGAACGTAGCCATCTTATTATTTCTCTTTCACGTCAAAACTTAAAACACTCTTTTGAGTCATATTTTTATTGAGTTTAAGAAAACTACAATTTTACTTTTCCATTATAATTTTTTGTTAGAAAATAAAAATGAAAAGGAGCTTTTTAAACATTTTTTTTATTTATATTTCATATATAACTCTTACATATTATTTTCCAACATGAAAAAGCACAATATAAAAACCTTTAAGTTGTAGTAAAGGATGCAAGTTTTTTCACTTAAAATTAGTTATAACTTACTTCAATATAGAAATCAGCGAAATATAAAATTTCTATTAATTAATTAATTCTATCTTACAGATATTTTGATTTTTTTATCGAACAAACATATAATGGTGGTCAGATATGTATTAAATGATTAAAGTTTGCCTCATTTTCGTTATCATTGTTTTCTCTTTCTAAGAATTGTACACGGAAAAAAAAATTCTGGAAAAAATTAACTTACTATACGGTAATGACATTTCTGTTTTCTTTTTTTTTCTTTTCTTTTAAACGTAATTCTGGTTTTAAAAACTGAAATATACGGTTTGTAATTTTTCCGTACATATGGTAACAGGTAATATTGTAAACCCTCTCCTATAAGTCTGAACACATACAAATCGGAAAAGACAGACAGAAAAATTGTTTTAGGGTGATGTGATTGAAATCAACCGAATGATCGGAATCAAGTGAATGTCAACTTCTACCTGTGAATGTCAGCAATCATATAGTCATATGAATCATATGAATGTCCTAAAGATTTTCTATAACCGATTTGATATTAATTTAATCGTTGATATTATTATATTTATTCCATTTTTTAACATCTGCTGAGGATACATAAGGAGAAAATTCAGTGTTTGGAGTACCGGTTAAATACATACTGGGCAGTGGCACTTGACCTTAAAAAGCATTAATGCAGGGCATACCGGGCAGTGGCACTGAACCTTAAAAAACACTCAGGTAGGGAATACCGGGCAAATGTATACCAACCAGTGGCTCTTATCTAGACCTAGTATATGTTTCGAACATTTAACAAAGCGACTATGTGATTGTTAACATTTCCTGGTGGAAGTCAACAACCACCTATTTCTGTCAATCACGGAAACAGCGACTTCTTATGTTGGAAAATATTTTTAATGTTATTTAATGTTCCTATAAAACTTTGCATTTTAAGGAGAAATTCGCTGTTTGGAGATTTATCTGATGGAAGAATTTGCTGTATTAAAATTGATATTTTGTGATTTTTAGACTGTTTAGTAAAACAAACATAAATGACTCAGTTTGGTCCAAACATTTCAGTTACTTTTTTAATCTGTCAGTATAAAAAGCATTTTTCATAAAAAACAATTATCCTAGCTGCAATTATCTTTCAATTAAGCTTATATCATAACTAATTTTTTATGAAGAAAAATTAAAAATATCCAATTATAATTGTACCTGGATATTTTGACAAATCAACTATTTTCTATATCGCATTTAATGTATTTATTATCTTCGTATTTATTTAAATGTAGCTATTTTTACTTAAACGAACTGTTGGGGAAATTTAAAATACCCTCATAATTTTAGTGATAAGACATTTCTAAATATGGTATAAGAATATCTTTATTACCTTGTTACTTTAAGCTTTGTCCTTGTTATTTTATAGTGATTGCCTGTCGTGTTGTCATAAGTAATGTCGTATTTTGCATATGTATTTTTAAGCTACTTTTGAAAGCAGAATTTATTATCTTTATAAAAAAATTATGAAGGTCGTAATTTGTTTTTGAATGAACCTTGGAGGTTAATAACTTTTTCTAACTATAATACCAGTAATTTTGAAATGATTCTTTAATATTGCGATATTTATGTAAGAATGCTTTTAGAATTATAGTGGTATTAAAAAAGAAAAGGAGCTTCCTACCCTCGTTTTAGTTGACACAAATTTTACGAGGGAAAATAGACATCATTTCTAAAAGCTTCAAGTATGATCTGAAAATTGTGTCGACAGTTTTGCTATGTGAAATCTTCCGCAACATTTAACTGCTAAAAAATTTTTTTTCATAGAGTTAACATTGAAATGTTCCATTATTTTGATCAAGCCATGTAAGTATCTGTTATGTTTTTAAAACATATAATGCATAAAAAAGCAGAGGTAATGGATTGCACGTCAACGTGATTACGATTATGCACAACAATACTTATTTCATTCAAAGAAAAATAATATTTAATTAAGCATTTAATTTAAACTGTAAAGTGATAGGCTATATTAATTTTTTTTATGAAGAAGCTTAAAAATTCTAAGTGAGGTTTTTTTTTCAAAATTAGCTTAAAAATGCTTCCCATATAAATACATCGGTTATTAGCAAGTTTCTTCCACGATAAGAAAAACCGCAGAAAAAAACACGGAAAAACCAGCTTGGAAAAGAATAGGCTTGTTTAAAAAACTCTTTTTCAAAAAGAAATTTTAAACATTAAAAAATTCGCAATTTCTATCTGGTTTAAATAATTAATTTCCTAGCCATCATTTTTTAAAAAAGTGAAAACTAAAAGGTCACAATTGGAAAGAGAAATAAATTTTAATAATTGTTTATCGATATTTTTCGTATTAAACCCTAATATTATATTTACATAAAGAAGTTTGAAGATATCTAAATAAAATTAACAAATTATATACTAAAAATACAAATTACACATTGGGTACCCAAATAACATACTAATTTCAATAGTTAAATAATGCTAAATGTAAATGAACCGACTGCGAAATAAAATGGTTTATAAATTTTAAAATTCTGCAAAAAACTAAAATAAATAATATAAATAGGCAGACGAAAAAGCTTTTAACTTTGTAGTAGTATATTTAATTTAATTAGTTGAAATTTAAACTCTTCAAACTAAACAATTTTACTAGTCATTTTTGTTTCTTCAATTTCATTTTAATTTTTCTCGGCTTTTCCCATTTTCTTATTTCCTGGAAATAATAAGTTTTTCAAAACGAAATATCATTCCAGGCCATTAGGCTTATTTTTAAAGAACTTAAAGGCATAATTATTATAATATGAGAGAATAATGAAGTCCAAAACTTTGAAGTATCTTTACAAAAATGAAAATTGGGTAAAAAAATTTCTTAATAATTTATTAATGTTGTTTTTCTCATAAGTGAGCTCTAAAAATTTTTTGACATGGCGAATTTTATTTACATAGATCATAATTTATGTTAGATATCGAAAAGTGAATAAATTTATAGACCTATTCTTATATTTCTTATGAAATAAAATTTTTTACAAAATTAACTTTATTAGAAATCAAAAACACAAAACTTCTTTTCGCTAAAAAGGTCCCACTGCACAGTTCAAAAAATTTAAGTGAAATGTTGCTCAAAATAATTATTTTAAACGTAAAAATTATTTATAAGAACATTTTTATACTTTTTTAATATTAGTCTTATAATAGGGCGCAATAACATAATTCCATTGATATTTATGTTACATGCACGTATTACTTATTAAGTTTCCTTTCTGCTTAAATAAAAGTAACACTGTAATAATTTTTTTCATCAACATCAGATTATCTTAAGCAATAAATTTATGGGTAAAATTATCGGCATATGTTTATGTTGCATTTTTTGGAAAATCCTATAGTTTAAGTGTTAGAAAATAACATTTTGCTGCAAAAATATTTAATGAAAACATAAGAAAATGCTTCAATACTTGAAAAATTATATTTAAGAAGGATAAATAAGTTAAGTTCTACTTCAATAATTTTTTTTTCTTTTTTTGTCAAAATTATTGCTCAGTTCTGAACTGGGTCAAATCACTAAATTTATTTTTCTAAAAATATTTCCAACTGTAATATAATTTATTTATTTTTCCCCTTTGTTAGAAATATTATGAAGTAAACCTCTCACTTATGCTTTATACTCTTTATTTTTATATGTAAGCATCTAGACACCATTAAAATAAATTTTTAATTAATTTTTTTTTGTGTGTTACGTTGGCTTAAATTAACATCATAAATGTCTAAAATCGACACTTTTCGCTAGAAGAACTTTTTTTTGCTATAATTTTTGTTAAAATGTTAATTCATTTTACTATAATGAATTTTGACTTTGAATTGAAATTGAGTTAGTCATTTTGTTATATACCTGACCAAATACATTCTTATCAATATCTCTTTTTTCTTCTTATCTTCAAATCAGACTCAAAAGTAGTTTTGTACAGCAGAAAGCTTATTTTATTATTCATTAGGTGAAAAATTTGTATTCAGTAATTATTTTAGTATATACGGTTTCAAATTTTGTTCTAAATCTCGCAAAATATCTGAATTTGATAGCGTTTTGAAAAATTACATTGAGTTTGAAAATGTTACGAAGTTTCCGACTTTTTCAAATTTCCACTTTTCAAAAAGAGTTCTTATGTGACTTTTTCAAACAAATGTCAATCAAGATTTCATTTAATAATTCTTAGTGGATTTCACGACATTTAATGATGTAAAATGTTGCTGAGAATATAGATTTTACTAAATAATTAATCTAAAGAAACTGAAGCGGTTAAATATTACCAGATTAAAAATCTTTATTGGCTTTAAAAGCATGCAAATGGAAATAAAAGTCAACATGTTTGAGACGCTCAAAAATACACCGTTAGAAATTTCTCGGAAAAAATGGTTAAATAACAATTGGTTATTTTACCACATTTAATCAAAATAGTCAAATAACCATAAATAAAGGGAAAATCAAACTGTTAAGTTTGAGAAAACTGTTAATTAACTGGTTTCACCTAATCCGGTTAAGCAACCAGAATTTTATCGCACCTACTAGAACCACCTAATGAAACTACTTACTTCTTTGCAACTGCGTACATATCATAGCCGAGCAGGCTTTTCTGTCAATCTCCTGACAGGCAGAACTGGAGTTCGAGTCCACCACAATATTTCCTCCATTCCCTTCAACACATGAAAAATTTCCTGTGTCCAGCACTCTCCAATGCCCATTATCTTACGAAAAGCCATTACCTTACGTTTTTGAAAAATGCTAGATGTAAATGGTTAAAAAACCGTATAGTTTTGTATTCATGGTTTTATAACCATACTTTTTGTAAATGGTTTCTAAACCATAAAGGATAAAAATGCTCTTTACCGTAAACTTTACTGTTAATCGGATGGACAGACAGCTGCCAATTTTACCATAATTTTAGAATGAAAATTTTAACAGTGTAGAAAGCCATTCTCAAGACTCGGTGTGAATGAGAAGAAACAAAAGTGATTTGAAATATAAAACGCAAAGTTTCCATCATACCATGCCAGTGTAACTTTGGCTACATCAGATAAAAAATTTAGACGATAAATATGTCCTTTATCAGGTATACGATAAATCATCAATTACTCCACATTGTTGCATTCTTTGGCTTAAATTCAATTTCAACAATGCTGAAAATTGTTTTCACCCCAGTCACATCAGCTCATCTTGATGCCCTGGAATCTTGCTTCATTCATATGTATTCTAATTCATTTGTTAACGACTTAGTTCTTCACCACCTGTTCATAGCATAGAAATTCAATTAATCATAATTTGCCCCTCTCGGTCTCAGTTTTTTTCTTCTATTTTTTCAACTTTATGTTAGCTTATTTTCAGCTTATTTTGCTTCTCGCCTTTATTTTCCATTTTTTATTGACTTTTTACATTTTATATGCATTTCAAATTACTTTTCTTTCTTCTCTTTTACGTCTAGCGAGTCTTGAGAATGGACGCCTATTTTAGAGCATTTGAAACATTTTGACTTTTACTTCCAACCGCATATTTTTGAAGCTAATGAAGTGTTTTAACTATGTAATATCGACTTTATATGTTGAAAATATAATAATATTAAAACTGCATATAACAAAGATCCAAGCTACCCTACAAATTTTGAATCATTGTTTTCATATAAAATATGAAAACAATGATTCGTTATAGCAAACAGCCTAATTTAAACTTGTTACAGTGCAGTTCCCAAAAAGTGGATGCATGACACTGATCTAAATTTTAAGCTCTGACAACAATTAAGTGTAAATGTAATTTACAGTAAAATCTTTTGAGTAAATTTGTAATTATGTCTAATGACAAGAATTAATATAAATTATTGCAGAAGTTATTTACAAATATCTTAGAAAATACTTTCCATTCGCTTAAAAAGGCCAATTTAGGGCATTCATCATGATAACTAAGCTAATAAAACATTAACAAAAAAAAACAACATTTATTTTCTAGTTTTGTCTACGAGTTTACAAATAAAAAAACGAGTATAAAGTTTACATAAAATGGTTACTTAATACTATCTTTAGCAAATGGAAGCAATATATATGTTATTTTTTATGGTATAAAAGATTTTTAAAAAAAGCAATTTTATGTTTCAATAACGAACTCAGATTCAATAAAGTCCAGAACAGTGTCATTATTTTAACAAAAAATAGTTTTAAGTACTTTTTACTTATTTATCCATCCTTAAAATAATTTTTCAAATATTTAAGTATTTTTTGTGTTTTTATGAAATATTTCTGCTACTGAATGCCTTTTAATGAACATAAGTTTGGTCAAAGCTACCAGAATATTTTGAAATTTTCCATATTTCTGGCTATATGGAAACATCAAATCTCGGTAATTTTTACCAAAGCTCTTTAATTATTTTGGTAAATTTAACAATAAAATATGGTTTTATAATGTGTGATGAAATTTAGTGAAGCTTGTAAAATTTGGTAATTTTATCTTGATACTGTAGTGTACGGCATAAAAACTATTTATTCGGTTAAATTTATTTTTCAGTTGTGCAATTTTTGAATTAAATGTGTTGTAATAAAAACTATTATTTTGAAAACCGGAATTTCCGATCATCCGTTACCATATGAACGGAAAAATTACCAAACGAATGGTTATAATGCAGTATATTTTGATTTTTTTAACCAAAATTATATTTTTTTCATTCTTTTTTTAATGCCATTCCCATACAGTACAGTGATTTTAACAGGTTTTTTTTTCCCCGTGTAGGATTGTCCGAATTATGTAAATTATGCTGCGCCAAAAGCTTTTCCTATAAATTTCTTGCTTTAGATATTGTAATATTCTAATTTTCAATAAAAAGTTATTACAGTATTAGTTTTATTTTAGAATAAAAATATTATTTTAGAAAAGTATCTTGCATAAGTAGTGAATATTTAGTGAATACACTGTAAAAAATTCCGGATCAAAATGCTGTAATATGTACCGGCACTCAGGGTACCGAAACTTTTTACAGTAAAATCCATTCACAGGTTATGGAACAAAAAATCTGATATAACGTAACTTTCACAATAATATTTACAGTAAAATTAATGAATCACTCTGATTAAATAAATATTGCTGTAAAAATTACGGTATATAAATTTTTTTTATCACTCTCGGTATATCAGATTTATACCGTAATTCTCAAAGTAAGAATTACCCCATAATCACTGAATCACTCTAATTAAATAAATATTACTGTAAAAATTACTGTTTAATACTTTGAGGTAAAATAGGTTTTACAGTAAAATGGATTTTATGGATGATATGCGCCCAAAGCTCTGGTACTTTATACCGTAATTTGATCACAATTCTTTTCACAATTTTTTCCACAATTTTTTTCAGTGTACAACAAAAATATCAATAGAATTAGCTGCTGTTAACGTTATTGTTCATACTTTTAGAGAAGTGCCCCTCTTTATTATATCGAGTCATTAAATCAATAAATTATCAATAAATGATAATAAAAATTCGGATACTCTTATCAATTATGATTGATTCGATGCTTGAAGATTTAAATATTAACAGGAAAAAACAGATAAATTAAACCGTTTTCATTTACAAGCAAACAGGATTTTAAACTATACTTCTGGCGCCTGTTGTAATCATATAAACGCTTTAATGCAATAAAAATATTTTAAAAATCAAAGTTAATCTTTTATTGATTTCTAGTGAATAGGATGAAAATCTTATCGCTATGGAAGCACTTGTAGATAATTGATTCATGTTATTGTGTGATCAGATGTAGGCTGTTCGACATAAAAATGGGACTCAAATATTCTACTTATTAAGGTAAGAAAGTATAATAATTATTATTCGTTATAAAACAATGAACGTTTATCTATAGTTTCTAAACAAATCTGATTGAAAATCAGACTTTCTCGATAAGTGTTTGAGTTTAGAGAGTTCTCAATGTAATAACAAACAAAAGTAGTGCGGTGATCAAGGTGATTTTTTTTTAAAAAACTGGTTAGAAGAACTGGTTTTTTGGTTAGAAAGTATAATACTTATTATTCGTTATAAAATAATGAACATTTATCTATAGTTTCTAAGCAAAAAATAATTGAAAATCAGACTTTCTCGACAAGTGTTTGAGTTTAAAGAGTGCTCAAAGTAATAACAAACAAAAGTAGTGCGGTGATCGAGGAGATTTTTTAAAAAAACTGGTTTTTAGGTTAGAAAGTATATTAATTATTATTCGTTATAAAACAATAAACGTTTATCCATAGTTTCTAAACGAAAAAGGATTGAAAATCAGACTTTCTCGATAAGTTTTTAAGTTTAAAGAATGCTCAAAGTAATAACAAACAAAAGAAGTGCTGTGATCGAGGTGATCAGTTAGTTTCTTGGTTAGAAAATATAAAAAGTAAGTAACAACCGCACATGAAAAAGTATCAATTTCACTTTGGTTACCGTAATATGAAATATTAATTAGAAAAAATAATTTTTTGAAGAATCGCAGCAATTTCGTCAAATGTGCGTTAAAAAATACAAATATAAAAATCATGTTTAATATATTATACGGTAAAACATGAATTTCAGACAATTTCTCATAATATCTCTAATGCAGTAAATAAATTGTTATCGCAAAAATACTTGTGAAATGCAATTTTATGCGGAAACATTGAAATTTATTTCTCAAAACAATAAAAGTTTTGCTGTAATTTTTAAATTTAATGTTTTAGTTTCAGTCTTTCACCTTTTAGTGTCTGAAAATGTTTACTTAGAGATGCGTAGATACGAAGAAAGTGAACTCATAAATGCTATAAAATATTTAAATTTAATTTATTCCTTATAAAGCAATGAACGTTTGTTTAAAGTTAACAAAAATAAATAAATATCAAATTCCCTAAATAAATTTTTAGTTCAACGAAAAGATTGTTAAAAGTAGTAACTATAAAACTGCTGAAAAGTTTTGATTTAGGATATATAAAAAACAAATATTTCCTCATATTGATTTTTTTATTGAATATTTAGTCAAAAATAATAATTTTGATATATAGTGGGTTTTCTTTAGAAATGAATAAAATGAGTTCTGAGCTGAAAACAAAAGCACTACCCTGAATAACTTTTGTTCTAATAATCGGATTTTTACAAATTAAGTGCCATTCTCTAAGGCTATAAAACTGGACTCAAACTTTCTAAAACGATATCTTATTTTGCGAAATCAGACATGAAAAAGCACTTTCACTGAATTAATATATCCTTTTTTAATAGATTTGATTTTTAAACTTTCAAAATGGGAAAACAATCTGGGTCAAAATAGGAAAAGAATTTGGATTTGCGAATCTGAAAAATATGGTCCCAAGGTTCTAACAGTTTGGTCAAGAGAGTGACCGATTAATGTTAATTTAACTTTTTGAGTATTTTGCTATATCTTGGAAAAAGTTTAAGCGAATTTAAAAATATTTGCACGCAATTGTTAAAATTCGTTTAGCTAAAGGTAAATACGTGTAAAACACTAATTTTTAACATATATTTATAATTTAATTTTTTTTCTTTAATAATTGGAGAAAAGAAATTTGAGCTGTAATATAAATGTTAATGTTTATGTAAATGTCATATAAATGTTTTCACCATTTTAAACTAATAAATTTTAAATAATAAAACAATTTGACTGATTTTTTTTAAATTTCGTATTTTGCAACTAAATAATAAAAATAGTTTCAACTCTAAATTAATAAGTTTGTGTACAACTTAAATTTAAATGGAAAAAAAGCAGTATTTTGAGGATTGATGCATGTAGTACTCAACCGTGTAAAATGATTACGATTTACACTTATAAATCAGAAGAAATAAATGTTAAAATAAATCAACGTTAATAAAAATTTTACAAAAATTTGAAACTTTAATTGTTAACCCTTTGACACAGATGGGACACCGCTGTTCTTTATATATATATATATATTTTTTCTAACTCTCTAATTACAGGCAAAAATATATTTTGGTATTTTTATTTATAAAAAACAGTTTGATAGCTGCTAATTTTTTTTCATTATCGGAGTCATATTCACACTAAAATAAAAAATTCAAAGAAAGTAGTTTAATTATTTTCTCTTATGTTTAAACATTTATAAATACTTAATTTTTTAAATTAAAGAAATTTCAATAAGGAATAACTGTTTCTCTTATATCTAAATCACTGCAAACAAGTACAAATTTGAAAAATTATTGTTTAGAAGAATTTACCTTTTGAAGCAGAAAAAGACACCAGTGTTTCATGCTGTATTTCATTACCATAAATTATTTAATGTACCTGAATTACTCAATTTGATCTAAATTAATACTAAATAATAAAAAAGTATGAAGAATATGTTTCATAAAAATTCAGCGTCAAAAAGGTTAAAGAGCGAAATTGGAAAATTTTGCTATTGGACAGTTGTAGCATTTTTAACAGAGGCCACTTTTTAAAAAGTTGAAATATTTGAACGACTAAAAAGCATTTAATATAATTAATATTAGATATTTCTTTTGAAGTATTTCTCAAATATGCTAAACATTACAAGAATGATTTTTGAAATGAGGAAAATTTTAAGAAACAAGTATGAAAAAAATTCAATTTTAGAATATTATGAAGTATTAATAATAGTTCCATATCTAGTTTTCGAATAAGAGAAATAAGTTTTCTAGCAGGATTTTGTTTTAGTAATTTTACAATTGGTTTCAAAATATCTAATAACATAAAATGTGACTCGGGCATAATGGGTTAAAAACACTTCACAGTTTGAGTCCGAAATAAACTGATTTTAATGATTTGAACTTTACTATTACTCTGGTCGACCACAATAGCGATTCGTTACTTTTAAAATTGTTTTGTAAAGTCATTTTTGATATATGTTCTTTTGAATTGTTTTACGACTCCTAATATGGAGGTTTTAATCACTGTATTTTTGAACGAAAAACTGTATATTATTGATGATGATTTAAATGTATATACCTGATTTTGATCCCCAATAATGGTTTGAAGCCCCGCCCCCCAGCTTGCCATCTTGTTTGAAAAGTAAAGGCGGCCAGTTCGCACTGCCAGCCGCCTTACTCTTTTCCCGGTAGTCAGGGTATTGTGGAACCTCTAGGAACCTTTTCTCCTCTGGCTAATTTTTTAAAGAATTAAGTGAAAAATCTAGAATTAGTGTGAATATTTCAATTTTAGTTTATTTCGATTTTGATCTCCAAAACAGAAATTAAAATCGAGTTTGCTTTTTTTTTAAACCTAAAATTGAAACTTAAATTAAAAATCGGTTTTTATTTTTATTCAAACTTAATACAACATAAAAACTTTGTCAATTAACTCTCAAAAAAGTAGTTCAAAACGCTTTGAAAGATCTATTAACATAGCAGATATTAAAACAAGTATGAATATTCAAATTTTAGCTTACTTTAGGTTTTGATTTTAAAATGATTAAAACCAAAAACGGATTTTTTTTTCGATCTTGATTTTGGTTTATTTTGGTTTCTGATTTATTCTGATACTTTTCACAGTTTGATGAATGAGTCTCATAAGTTGATTTTTTCTCATACTCTTTTTCTCATTCTTTTCTGTTAATTTCATCTTAAAGAATTAGACTAAAGCGCATTTTAAGATGAATTGCATCTATGACTGAAATCATACTATAAGAAGTAACGTCACAGTGAGATAATCATGAAGTTATCTCATCTTTTGTTCACTAACTTCGCAATTTCTTTTTAATTTTTACTTTTCAACACCTTCAATAGTAATACAAACGATCTTCTTTCAACATTTATTTGTTTTCCGATGTCCTTAAAAAGTTGAAACGCGTTTTTCTTTGATAAATACAAATAGGAATTATAAAAGAAAAAACGTTTCTTTAGCATTCTATTTCAAAACTCATTCATCTTTTTTATCTTTTTCGTTGACTCTATTATTACTCCAACTGGTATGCAGTGGCGTAGGGAGGGTGGGGTAGTCCACTCCAGGCTGCACTTTCTAAGGGGCGCCTAAATTATCAATAGAAACAACTTTTACAATTTTTCCAGAATAAAATTTTTTTTCATAATGTCTTAAAAAAATTATACGACTAGTAATATTTTTTCGGTACTCGCGATTACGCTTTAATTTCATATTTTGTAAACTAGCAACATATTTATGGAAATATATTAATCATTTATCGCAAGTTAATCGTAAGTACGTGATATCTTTTTCATTCCTTTATGCACTTTTATTTTTTATTATAAAATCTTTGTTTTTATTCTAAAGATAGACTGATTGTCACCTTTGTGCTGATAAGTGGTATTTGTATCAATCAATTGTAAAATATCTCATTGAAGGACCTGATTATTTCTGAATTATAATTCTTATCAAAAGTTGCTGTTTTTTCTGTCTTTTGTTAAACTGCATCTGAAATGTTTTCTTACTGCTAATTTTTTGAATTTATTTTTTTGTGAAGTTTTGGATACTTTTTTTAAATGGTTTGAATGTTTAATTTCTTATAAGTGAATAATGAGGAAAATTATCTGTTGTATTTATGACAATTTTTTGTTAACAGGAATAGTTTTTTTAATGGAAATTCATGAAATCATTTTTGTTAAAAATTGGTGATTCACAGAAAGAAACCACATCTAATTTTATTAAACTACATCTGAAATGTTTTCTTACTCCTAATATTTTAAATTTACTTTTACGTGAAGTTTTAGAAACTTCCTTATAAATGGTTTGAATGTTTAATTTCTTATAAGTGAGTAATAAGAAAAATTATCTGTTGTATTTATGACAATTTTTTGTCAAGAGGAATAGTTTTTTTAATTGAAATTCGTGAAATCGTTGTGTTAAAAATTGGTGATTCACAAAAAAAACTACATCTACTTTTATTAAACTGCATCGTTTTTAAGAAACTACTTTTATTAAACTACATCTGAAATGTTTTCTTACTGCTAATATTTTAAATTTATTTTTTCGTGAAGTTTTAGAAACTTTTTATAAATGGTTTGAATATTTAATTGCTTATGAGTGAGTAATGTGAGAAATCATCTGATATATTTAGAACAATTTTTTGTCAACAGAACTAGTTTTTGCTAATAGAAATTCCTGAAATCATTTTTATTAAAAATCGGTGATTCGCAAAAAAAAGTAACTGTTGAAGGTTGAAGAATTTGTTTATAGATATAGAATAATTTTATAATTGTTTTATGAATCAATCAATTATCTACAATTGAATTTTTTAAAACCAATATTTGGTAAACTGATTGATGATAATTCATAAAATAATTGATGACAACTGATAATTTTAACAGTTATGTTTAAAATATTGATTGTTGATGTGTGCTGAATTGTTAATATTTTAATTTTAATGATGGAAAAAAATCGAAATATTGCAACTTTTTGCTATTTATGAATTAAGATGCAAATTGTTGATGGATTACAAACGACAATTTTCATCAAAAAGAGATAGATTACTTAATTTTTATAGCATTTTACACGATAATATTTGCGTTTCACTATTTAAATCAAATCAAATTATTTTCAAACAATCATCATATTGTAAGAAGGATATTGAAAGGCAATATCGTAATAAGCAACAACAAGAGGAACTTTTTACATCAAATTGATCCTTAGTATTGTTTCCAAACCGGTTTCGCAAGGCTTCCGAATTACCATTAAAAGTATCACAATTCATAGAAATGTCTTATTTCTTACATGGAAATCGTGATATTTTTCACCCAAAACTATCTTAAAAATTCTGTTTAAAAATGTTTAAACATGGCTTATCATTATACTGCCCCAAGCCCTTCAATTATGTCAAATTCTAGATAGGTACTTTACAAGATTCAATTGCCAAAATCTAAATCTCTCTTTCCATCAGAGTAAAGAAAAGGTTTATTTTGTGCTTTATATGAGTACTAAACAAGATTAAAAAAAAAAATACAAATATTAATCCGTAATCAGATATACTATAGTTTTATTCAATACTGCCCCTCAGCCAATGACCTAGATTTCTGAGAACCATTTCATATTTTGAAAACATCCACCAGTTGATGACCTTCCTAGCATCTCATTTTCTCCAAACGTTTGAAAATCTATTTTCTTTTGATTTCAATGTCTTACAACATCTGCGGTGCTTACCTTACCCCCTCTCCCACCCCTGTTTCTCATAGTCATATTTTTTTTATTCTTTTGTTCAAACTAGTACTTTTTCTTTATTGTTCAACCTTTTTTTTTCTTTATTGTAACCGTTTTTTAATTTTTTCTACATCTCTGTGTTTCTCTCTTTCGTTACGTGTTTGGATACTGATGAATGTTCCTCGTCATGAAATTAAAGCTACCTCATTATACGGCACTGCAGTGCTTTTTTTTTTTCGTTGTTTAGTACTTTATTCATATACATCACAAAATAAATCCTTTATTCGCACGAATAGAGATGAGGTTGGATTTAGTTTGTAAAAGCATCTCAGATTATAGCGTGGCAACATAATATTCACATTTGAGAGTCAAATGAAATAATCTTGTCAAACATAAACAACATGTGCTACTGTCTTTTTCTATTTAGCGAAGAATATTTCATAACCTTAGTCGACTCTTCCTTTTCTTCTGAAATCGGAAATAAACATCCGGATTTATTTTTCTGTTCAGTTTGTTGTTGCGAGATCTGTTTCAATTCTGTCAAATGCAAATACACAGTTCAAAAATGTCTTCATTTTACATTGTCAGATAAAATACCAATTATCAAATCTAAGGAACCAAATGTAGGAACAAATACGTCTTTTTCAAGTAAGTTTCCTTTTGATACATTAAATCATCTTTTCCCAAATGTTTTTAAATCACCGCTCAATATTTAAGTAAAACAATGTCCTCTTACAAAATAATAATAATAATAATTAATAAATGAATAATATTTTATTCCCATTTAAAGTATTTTAATATTTTTGTTATTAATACACTCCTATGACCATGTACTTAGGTTATTAAAACAAGCCTAATGGCATATTTACTATAAATTTATTGATTATTAATAATTTATTAATTAATAATTTATTAATTAATAATTTATTAATTAATAATTTAATTATTAATGATTTATTAATTAGCAATTAATAATATAATGGTATTTTTATTGAAAACGTTTTGTTATACTAATTTTGTTGAAAATAACTGTCATGTAAAAAATTTTAACTTTGTTACGTAAAATTCAACTTATCACTTTGCAGTTCCCAATTGAATGATTAATTAACTATTATTTTTCTTATATATTATTAAAAATGGGAAATAATTTATTTCGCTTATGATTGTTATCAGATTGACTTTCAATCCGTTACCTGTGTATTCTAGTACAGCTAACACTAAGTTAAACATATTTAGAAGCACAGATCAAGCAAAAAAAGAAGAATTTCTAAAGATATGCATGTCAGCAAAAACAGCTCTTCATCGGGGGACACACTGTCTGTTAACACGCAGGAGCCTTTTTGGCTCCTGTGTGTTAACAGACAGTGTGTTCCTTGATGAAATACTATTTTTGCTAACATACACATCTTTAGAAATATTTTTTTATTGCTTGATCTGTGTTTCTAACTTTCTAAATAGTTTAAATAATTCAAATTTGGTTTAAGCACTTTTCCATTTTGACTTATCATTTTAAATGTTATTTCCTTAATTTACCTTTCTCTTAATTTGCTTAAATTAGTTTCATTAAGCCGTAATGGCCCATGAGGCAGAACGCTTGCCTCCCAATGAGGCGAACCGGGTTCGAATCCCACCGATGACTGGTCGATACGAATCCACACCCAGCTTGCACCGACCACAGTGCTGACGTGAAATATCCTCAGTGGTAGACAGATCATGGGTTAGAGTCCCCTTGCCGTCAGGCTAACCATGGCAGGTTTTCGTGGTCTTCCTCTCCATGTAACGCAAATACGGGTTAGTTTCATCAAAAGGTCCTCCGCGATGGCAAATTTCTCCCAATACTTGATCCAGGAGTTCCCTTGTCTTCTGTATTGGGTTCAAAATATAAGGCTACATAGTTGAACATAAGTAGTCGTAAACCCAAAATATTGGGTCGGCTGTTCAACGACGGTTATAAAATAAAAATAAAATTAGTTTCATTCTTTGATTGGATAAGTTAAGCACATTTTGTACTCAGAGAATTTTGTGTTATACGATAATCATATTAGAATATTATTTTTATAACATGATACACAATGGAGAAACTCATATTTTAAGCAAATAAATTAATTTAAAAATTAATTAAAAAAGTTCTTTAAAAATGAATTTTTTTTTAAATGCATGTTTATTTGAATTGAAGAATACATCAGGCCTTTAGGTGAAGTTTAGAGAAGCAGCAGAAACACAAAAGTTTTTAATTCATACAAAGAAACTCCTTTCAAAGTTAAAATCATATTGGTTGTTTTTTCTAATGACACTTGACAAGCTAAGCTTGATTTCGTTTGATAAGAGAGCACCACAAGGATAAGTCTCAGCTCAGAATCCCACGGATAGATGGCAGCACCACTCATTCATGAGGCCACTTCCTCAAATTAGACAGATCTGGAGGAAAAGGAAATTTTCTCCGACTCCACACGTTGTACGAGCACATATAACGCATGTACTCAGTGGGACAAGGATCGCACCCCGCTCTGAACAAGATGTAGTCCGATTCTCTAGAAGGGCTACGACTGCTGAAGTTAATACTTTATTGTCATAGCTAAAAAGCCACTTTTTCTTACAGCCACTTTAGTTATACTTAACTGATTTAATAACAAATATTATATGCTGAATTAAAAATTTAAATAATAAACGGTCTCTGAAATTCGGCGTTTATTTTTTTAATTCTCTCGCCAAACACAAATGTCGTTTTAAATTCGCCTAGATCTTAAAATATTTCAAAAGTGTTATTTATGCCAAATTATAAAAATTAAGCCGTGGTGGCTCAAGGGATAGAGGGTTCGCCTTCCAATGAGGTGAACCGGGTTCGAATCCAGCGATGGCTGGTCGATAGGAATTCCGCATCCGGCTTGCACCGACCACAGTGCTGACCTGAAATATCCTCAGTGGTAGACAGATCATGGGTTAGAGTTCCTTTGCCGTCAGGCTAACCGTTGGAGGTTCTTGTCGTCTTCCTCTCCGTGTAGCGCGAATGCGGATTAGTTCCATCAAAAAGTCCTCCATGAAGGCAAATTTCTCACAATACAGGAGTTCCCTTGTCTTCTGGATTGGATGCAGAATTACAAGACTACGAAGTTGAACATTAGTGGTCGTAAACTTAAAATTGGGTCCGCTGTTCAAGGACGGTAATAAAATAAAATGAAATCATAAAAATGGCCTGAATATCCAAAAAGATTTGCTGTTTGGTGTGCATTATGGTCTGGTGGTGTAGTAGGACAACATTTCTTAGAAAATTTTGCTAGCAATGCTATAACAGTAAATGGTGTTCGATATTGTGAGATGTCGTCAACTGGATTTTTTTTGTCCTGAACTGAATAATATTGATCTTGAACATATATGGTTTGAACAAAATAGTGCATTACCTCATTTTGCTAAATGAAAAAATTGCTTTATTGAGATAAAATTTCCCAGAAGAATTATTGCAAGAAATAGCGATGTTTACTTGACCACCAAGATTAAGTGACCTAACACCGTTGAACTATTTTATTTGGGGTTATGCGAATTGCCCCCCCCTCCCCCAATGTTTATTGAAACAATACAGAATCATTTCCAGAAATAAGGATGAAACTATTTGAGTCAACTGGGAGATACAGACACAATTATGTTAAAAAGTCATCAAAAAGTTTAACAAAAGGTGGAGGCCTGTAGAACAACAAGAAGTAGTAATGTGTCAGATATTATTTTTTGTACGTAAAAGGCCCTTTACTTCAATATCAAGCTAAAGAAGTTGTGAATTTTAATGTGCATTCATCACTAATTTCATGCACAGGGGGAAAAAAATTCTGATAAAATTAACGTTCAGTATGGTAATAACATTTCTAATAAAAAAAAATTTAAAAAAAACAATAATTTTGGGTAATAAAACCAAAATAAATGGTATTTAATCCTTCCATTTGGTAATTTTTCCGTTTATATAGTAACATTTCACCGGGAATTCTGGTTCTCCAAATTATAGCTCTTACTACACATTTTGTAAAAAAATAAAAACTGAAAAGTAATTAACGAAAGAAATGGTTTCTATGCTATGCTCTAGAGCAGGGGTTTCCAACTTACCTGAGGTCGGGGGCCACAATTAAAAACACAAATCAAATGGCGGGCCGCAACTTTGTCAAAATTTTATGTAGGACTCTTTTTATGTTACGTTAAGGAACGTTAAATATTACTGTCAGATTTTTACCAAGTTGTACAAAACAAAAGTACTGAATACAAATTAAAATAAGAAGGAGATTTTTAAAAATATTTAATTGTTATTAATAATATTTTTAAAAATATTAAATAAATAATAAAAATTCGGGCTACAATAACTTTAATGTGCACCTATGTATTGAACAATTAATGTGCAACAGACATCTAACTGTTAAGATATAAAACTTTAAAAAGGTTGGTATTAAAACTTACATAGTAGCACACAAAACGTTCAATGAGAAAATTGAGGTTTGTTTGCAGCAACCACCAGAGAATAGATATTTACATTTAAAATTTACAAATGTGTATGTAAATATTTCCTTCCTAAATGAGTAGTTTCAAAAAGTTAAATCGGAGAATTTCTTCGAGAAAATTTCTGATACGCACATGCTTAATTATATTCACAAAATACAAAAAAAAACGAAATATAAAAGAGCAACATACACAATTAATCTTGTATTTGAATAAATATTTTCTTAGATGCAAAACCTGAGAAAAAAATTTTTTGCACCGTTGGTATGATAAATTTCACAGAAACGAAGAAATTAGATTTTTATTAATGAGAAAAGTATTTTAAACCCATAAAGATTTTTAACGAAAATTGTTCGCAAAAAATGACAACTAACATACTTTAGTTCGCGGGCCACGAAAAAAAGGCTCCGCTAGCCGGATGCGGCCCCCGAACCGGCAGTTGGACACCCCTGCTCTAGAGTATCATGATAAAACTTCCAAATTTTACAGCAATTACCACATTTTTCTGCCTATTATAAAGCCATATTTTATTGTTAATTTTACCAAAGTGCTTCGGTAAAAATTTCCGAGCTTTTAAGTGTTCCCGTAGAGCCAGAAATACGGTAAATTTTACCGTATTCAGGTAATTATGACCATATATTTTTTTCTCAGAGGGTATAATTCGTTAACGACCCTCTACAAATCCTTAATACCCCTTACGAACCTAAAAATTTTGCTAGCGCTTACACTAAATATAAGAAATTCATTGGTTTCGAAATTTGATATTTCGCTATTTCTCAATTAGCTATTTCTCAAAAAACATTGGCGTGTATTTTATAAATAATTTCTAAATACCCTTCAGATAGTGTAAAATCAAACAATATTTTTAAAATAAGTTATTAATGATACACTAGCACAATTGTTCCCAAATGATGCTCCGTGGAACCCTGGGGTTCCGCGGAAGACTCTCAGGTTTACCGAGATAAAGTTCTTAAACCGGTAATGATTTTTGAAGCCTGTCATTTTGTTTATATCCAAACATTAAACCTATTTTATTATATCAACAAAAAAAAATTTTTTTTTGTCAGTATATTTGTCAGACAGCTACTAATTTTGTGTGTGTGTGTTTACTGACTTGGGATTCCGTCAAAAAGATAATAATAACAGACAGAATATATTTAAGCAGAATATATATTTTATTGTTTGCTGAACTAAAGTAAATCGCAGAAATGTGCATTATTAATTTTTATTAATAACAATGCTAATAACTTAATTATATGTATTTGTTTTACTATGTAGCTCACCAAGATGTACATTATTAATTTGGATTAACACTAACAATGAATTTCTTTAATTTATATTTGTTTTTAGGCAACAGATTAAATGCTGCTATCAATACAAATATGGCAGGCACAACTGATGTAAGTTTTCTTACTTATTACAAGCTTACAAAGTTATTATTATTTAAATTGATAATTATCATACTTAATACATTCTTTAAAATGTGTGGTTTTTTATCTACAATAACAGAATACAGTAGAATAAATCATGGGCTATTCTAACTACATTAAATATATATATATATCTGTGTGTGCGTGTGCGTGTGTGTGTGTGTGTGCGTGTGTGTGTGTGTGTGCGTGCGTGCGTGCGTGTGTGCATTGAACTTTGAAAATAAAATTTAGATGTTTCGCTTAAATATGATATACGAAAGTGCAAAAAAAGTGAACACCTCGAACAACTTTTGATCTAATGATCGGATTTTCATAATATGAAAAATAGAGTTCCAATAGTATAAGCCCTTAAGCTTATCCCCTTAATGTTCCTTAATGTATTAAAGTTCGGACGCTTTAATCCTAATTTTAACATTTGAATACTTCACTATATCCACTCGAGTTTCGATATATAATTCTGATATATATGTTTCCACTATTGATATATTTCACTATATATCTCGAAATCTTTATAAGCAAATGAAAGCATTTTTTGCATGCATTTATTGAATTTGTTTATCCTAAGATAAGTTCCATGTAAAAAATAATTTTTAATAATTATTTATTAATTTTTAGTATTTTATTTAACAATAGCACAAAAATGATACAAATTTTCACATAATTTAAAAATTTGTAATTTGAAATAACAAGATACAAAATACGAAGGAAATCGATTGTATAATTTTGGAGAAATCAAATTTTGAGGATGTCAAATATTTAAAATTTAATTTTTCAATTATTAAACCGATTTCATTCAAACTTCATATTTTTCAGTTTAAAATTAAATTCTTTAAAATGGTGTAAAGGTTCAAATACCTCAAATAAGGTTGAATGAAATAAAAGTAAATAATAATTAAAAATTATTTTTTGCATGGAATTGTCTTATAAACGAATTTTATATTTATGTGAAAAAAATTTTTGATTTTCGTAAAAAGTACTCGAGGCATGGCGAAATACGTAAGAAGTCAAATTAACTTCAAGGGATCCTGACTTCCGACTATTCTTCTGACCAAACAATCGGGACCGTATTTTTCCAGATTGTTACTACACGCTCCATATTTTGAGAGTCATGAATCTGAATCCGTCGAATAAATGTAGTATATGTGTTTCATTCCAGTGGAAAAAATCATTCTCCAAAACATAATTTTATTCACCAGATTTACGATTTTATTGCATTTGGCAAGGCGGCGAATGCTTAGTGCGGCTCCTGTTATTAACATGCTGTACATGCCATCGATTTTGTATTTGCCGTCAATGTTGAATTAAAGACCTTATACGTTTTACAATAATGATCAATTAGTATTATATCTGTTATACATTTTACAATAATGATCAATTAGTATTATATCTGTTATACGTATTACAATAATGATCAATTAGTATTATATCTGTTATACATTTTACAATAATGATCAATTAGCATTATATCTGTCATACATTTTACAATAATGATTAATTAGTATTATATCTGTTATACATTTTACAATAATGATCAATTAGTATTATATCTGTTATAAAACTATGAATAAATTTCTTTGTTGTAGTGTGTCGCGATCCATAATGCAGTCTCAAAGTGTGAATTTTACTTAAACACTAAATCATGTAAAACTGATGGACTCTTGGATTATATGTTTTTTATTTATTGTTATATACCTCCTCAATATACATATTTTGCCATCGCACTTTGCGTAAGTATTTTATTTTTAATTTTTCTTATTTTATTTTCCATATCTATACGAGCTCTGCAAGGTTCAAAAATTTCAAAAAGTTTCCCAGAAAGCATGTAACCTTAAGTTGGCAACCTTGTGTTGGCAACCTGTTTATTGTCAGGAAAATGCTTGTACTAAAAATATTTTTTGAATAAAGCGAAAATATTGCAGCTTCAAACCTTTCATCCTAAAAGGATTAAAAATTATTTTTTAAAGCTTTCTTTTAATAAGTATTGTCACTTGGGTAAAATGGTCACTTAGGTCCATAATGACGTTTTAGCTGACGTCACACTAGCGATAGGATCAAATTGCATTAAAATTTCAAGACAGGGTGGATTTTAGCTGAGCATACAAGACTTACCGAAAAGAAACCTTATAATTACCTAGATTTAAGATTATTTTCACCATGAGACTAGCTATATTAAAGGATTTTTTCACCCTTGAAAACCCTAAGTCAACCTCGATTTAAGGTTTTTATATAGAAGATTGCTTACCAAGGTTTTGGATTAGGGTAATGTGCGTAGAATAGAGCAAATTGCCACAGATCTCGTTTTAAGGTTAGAAGGTTTACACGGAAAACCGCATTAAAAGCATTTTTAGGTTTACATTAAAAGGTTTTTGCTGAGTGAAAATAAAACTTATTTTGCTATCTGGGATTAGTTCTACTATAAAAATCCAATTATTTAATTATTATATTAATCTAATTATTGCCCATCATGATCTTTAAATCTCGTTTCTTGTCATTTTGGTTGAAGTTTTTATATAGAAGGTCTTTCTCCAAGGTATTGGATTAGGTAGAATAGAGCAGATTGTCACAGACCTCGTTTTAAGGTTTCAAGGTTTACACGTAAACCTCATAACAAACCTTTTCAGGTTTACATTAAAAGGCTTTTGCCGAGTTAAAATAAACCTTATTTTGCTATCTGGGTTTACATGATTTGGTGGGCATATTAGCATTTAAGATACGCGTCCGAAGGAAACTTCTACGCTCCCTAAGCCTTTTTTTGAATGCATATTAATGAAAATACAGTATACTTTCGATATCTCAAAGTTGAAGGAATGCTAAAAAGATTTCGAGATAGCGAGTTAACGAGATAACAAGTTCAGAGCTAAATATGTTCTAAAAAGTCGAAAAATATGCTCGAAAATATTACCCTAAAAAGTAAAGTCATAAAACATAAGAATAACTACCATTAAATATGTATGTAATGATAGTTGACAATAAATCTAAATACAACAATGATAATTTCATTTTTAAAAGTAAGACTAAACTATGCATTAAATAAAAAAGAATTAGTTTACAATAAACTAACATTGCGATTTTTCTGAAAAAATTCCATTTCTATTTCGAAAAAAAAATCGGCATAACAAGGTTTTGAGAAGAAGCTCTTCGACATAGGAATTCAAATTAACATTATGTGGATATATAATACCAGGGAGAAAAGTATTGTTTTGACATAACATGGTTTTGGAGTTATCGAAGTTTGAGATGACGAGAGTGTACTGTACATGAACGAAAATAAATTAATATGACCATAATTAACAGTCAAGAAATGATATTAACAACATTATATCTAAGTCAAAACTTTTATTTCAAGTATAGATCGTATGTATTAAGTATAAGTAACAAAGAAGAATTAGGTATTACTGACAAAAAAGTTTTTTTTGTACGAAAAAGCATTGAAGTAAATGAAGATTATTATTCTGTACAAAATATTACTTTCAGTATTATTGTAGTATATATTAGTAGTATATATATGTAGTAAATATTATAGCATGCTCTGCAACGTATTATTTTAAAACTAATAAAAACGATGTCGTTCGTAATATACATAGGAATATTAACTTTTATATTAATTCTTTTCGTAAGCCGAGCGATTGAGGTAATTTTTTATAATTTAAATAAGCATGACAAGAGGAATAAAAAAAATTAGCTGACTTCGTTTCATAAAATCTTACTCTATTTCACTACCGGCTTTACATCTGACCCAATTTTGGATTTACGACTATCAATTTTCAATTTTATATCCTAGGATCCTCCGTATTTCCTAAACTCGATCCTGAAGACAAGGGAACTCCTGGATAAATGCTTGAAACAAACTAACCTTCGTGGAAGACTTTTTGATGGAAATAAACTGTATTTACGTTACATGGAGAGAAAAAATCTCTTAAGTCTCCCACGGTTAGCCCGATGGCATGGAGACTCTAAACCACGATCCGTCTACCACTGAGGATACATATCATCATTGAGGTAGGCAAGAGACGGAATACAACCAGTCATCTCTGAGATTCTAATCTGGCTTACCTCATTGGGTTGTTCTATCTCCTGAGCCACAACGGCTCTCTAGAATCTTATTTATAGCATTAATTTCAATAATGTTTCGGCATTATCAAAAAAAATTGATTTTTTTTTTCTTTCTCGTTCTTGAGTGTTGTTTATACACCACATCCAGCATCTTCGTCAAAATTTTGTCGAAATCAAGAAACGCATTTTTTCGGTATTTCTGATTAAATATTTCTATGCCTTGTCGGATAGAAAAGGTGAAAAAGACAATATAATTTTTGAAACTTGATTCGAATAATTATTTATTTATTACGTATAAGCATTGTAGCCTATAATTTTCATATTGATCTTTATACAAAGCTTAAGAAAATAAAACATAATAATTCTTGAGGGTTTTTATAAATTTCAGATTCTGTTTCTTCTTTTACTTTTCATTGGACTGGGCGTGACGGCTGATGATTTGTAAGTATTTTTAAAATTTAGAATTCAAATGCTTTCTCATATTTTTATTGCGATATCGTGCGTTTTAAATTCTTTCATTCTTCCGAAAATATTGTTAGAAATTTCATCGTTTCAATAAAGAATTTTTCGACAATAGAAATTGTTACGTAAATTGCAATATAAAGGTACATTTTACATATATTCAACATCAGGGACTTTAAATTATAGTATATGTATCTGCAATGATACATTCTGGTGAGTGTAATTTTTAAAACAGATGATTTAAGGGCACTTCTCAACAATAATACGTATTAATAATAATGAAAATAAAAAACAGTAACGTTAACAGCAACTTATTTTGAATTGCATTGATATTTATGTTATAAGCACTAAATATTACTGATATTATTCATTTCTATATTAATAAAATTAGCACTATAATAAAATTTTCATTGAATTTTAAGGCTTCAGATTATTTTTGAAAAAATAAATTTACTGAAAAAACTATCGGCGTTTTGTACGTTGCATGACTTAAACAATCTTATATTGCACGTGTAAAATAATAGCAGTTAGTTTCAGAAATATTTCAGAAAACCGTAAGAAAATACCTAAATATGTTTGAAAAACTATTTTAAAGATGGATATTTAAAGTACTAACTTTAATCTATTTTCTCTTAAACAAAAATTGTGGTCTTATACTTTACTTTTTTGAACATGCATGAAAACGCTAAATAGATTTTTTTTTTAAATCTTTAACAGTAAATCGTAAAAAAAATATAACTTATCGATAGCTGTCATTTTTTAAGAGTATTATCACATGTTTAAACTTTATACCCCGGATGAAGCGTTCGTTGCATGACTGGACAGGAGGAGCTCCTACTGCTCTTAGCAACGTACTCTTCTCAGTAACGTTTTCATACATAGCTCATGCCCTTAAGGGTGAATGAAGGCTAATCATCCTTAAGGAAATGATCAATTGCCTTGTACACACTTGTCCAATATTCCATGCGCTAATGTTTTTTAAGGTTAAGGTACATTGTCCGATATTCTCTATACTATTATTAATTAAGGTTAAAGGGCATTGACCAGCATATACTTGAATGGTATACACTACACTAATGTTTTCCTTGTGGTAATGAGCGATTGCCTTGTACACACTTGTCCGGTATTCCATGCGTTAATGTTTTTTAAGGTTAAGGTACATTGTCCGGTATTTTCAATACTATTATTAATTAAGGTTAAAGGGCATTGACCAGCATATACTTGAATGGTATACACTACACTAATGTTTTCCTTGCGGTAATGAGCGATTGCCTTGTACGCACTTGTCCGGTATTCCATGCACTAATGTTTTTTAAGGTTAAGGTACATTGTCCGGTATTCCCTATACTATTATTAATTAAGGTTAAAGGGCATTGACCAGCATATATTTGAATGGTATACACTACACTAATGTTTTCCTTGAGGTAATGAGCAATTGCCTTGTACACACTTGTCCGGTATTCCATGCACTAATGTTTTTAAGGTTAAGGTACATTGCCCTATATTTCCTATACTATTCTTAATTAAGGTTAAGAGGCATTGACCAGCATATGCTTGAATAGTATTTAATATACTGATGTTTACTCTAAGGTAATTGGTGATTGCTTTGTACACACTTGTCAATTGTTCCCAACGCTAATGTTTTTCAGGTTATGTAAATGTATTCAGTTCTTATGTTAATGGTTCAGGTTTTCAGGCTAACAGGTTTTCAGGCTTTTAATGTGCTCTATGGTCTCAACGATTTTTTAGTCCGGGCAACTTTCCTCTTTGACGAAGATTCTATTTTGGTGCTTGTTTAGGGCACCGCGTGTTATTATAATTCGATTGAGGTAAAAGTTTGAAAAAAATTTCTTTGGGCTAAATCTTCTAAGGAATAATATAATTAACTTCCCAGTGTCCGTCCAGGAGCATCTCTCTTACCAGGTATTCTTTGATCTCTTAGTCAGCGAAATTTTAAAGTTGTTTCTCGATTATGGTGTGGTAATCGAAATGGTTGGCTTTGACGTTGCTTCATTCACCATTGCTTCGTTCTTTCATTACCTTTGATTCCTGTGTACTCACTTGTTCAGTGAAGACAAGTTCTAGTGTTGGCCTTAGTTTAAATATCTGCAACGAAGCGATTTTGATGCTTTGAATTTTCCAGTGCCGCAAGTGAACTTATAGAGTCATTTTAAAGGTGATAATGTTCTTTATCGTTTTTACCATTAAACCAATCAACCGCTATCTTGATATCCCTGAGTTCAGCCTGGAAAACGGTGTTAAGACAAAGTCTTCCGATTTCATGATGTATCTCAATTTTGTCACTGAAAACGACGAAGCCCCAATCCACTCTATCTGATTCATTATCAGTGATTCGACTTTCGCTCGGTGCTCTCGAGTTCGATTAAATAATTTCTGCCTTTTATGCCAAATTCTCTTTTTCCACCGGATAAATAGATTCTGGTTCATTAGTCAATGATATGATCTCCAAAAAGCATTCATTCAAGTTAAAGATCCTTTCTGCACTATGTTCAGCTTTTAGATCGAGAAATAGAGTGCCCGCAAGCAATTGGTGTCATTCAGGAGAAACAGTTTTATATGCTCTAGTACTGCTGATAAGTAGCTATCTCTGTATAAAATTGATGGGCATTTCGTTGTTTTGCATGTCCGGTGAACCATATACAAACTCAATATCCTCTCCGTGTCGGTCAGTTAGATCTCCTTCAATAATTCATTATTACGTCCCCAGGTGTTACTAGCTATGTATTTCAATTCTAAGTAATAATTAAAAATTCAATCAAGACATTATTACAAACGTGCGAAAAAGCATTACAAACGTGCGAAAAAGCATTACAAACGTGTAAAAAATGCGGGTTAACAATATGTCACATTTAACAAACAATTTTATACATCAAAAATATTGAATAATTATTCAGAAACACTGAAAAGTTATAAAATAAAAATATATTTTATCTCCTGTTATTTTTAAAGTGTTTTGTAAACATTTTGGTGAGGAAATAGATTAAAAAACATTTTTTTTTTATTATTTAGCAATGGATAAACTGTTTTAAAAGCTGTCAATGTATGAAATACTTTGTATTTGGAACAGTTGAATAAATAAAGTGCCTCAACAGCCATATATTTAATTTCACAGAATATCTTCTATTGTAAATATAGTTCACAAGCGATAAATAACTATATCATTTTACTTTTTTATGCGTTCAATCATTTTATTCGATCAAAATCGTCAAAACAAAATTGAAATTAGAGGTATTACGAAAAGGGAAACTTATCGTTATTTTCATGTTCATAAATAGTTATTTTTATGACATAATGGTTATTTTAATGCCATGTTCATAAATAGTTACTGTCATGTTATATTTACCCAGAAATATGACCAATTACAAATTGTTTTTTATTTATTTATTTAATTATTTTAATACTAAAGCAGTCCAATTTAGTATAATTTTTCTCTTCAAAATGAAAATTTTATGCTTTATCTTTTGTTAAGTACAATTTTTTATGATTTGACTATTCTTGTTTTTGTTTTTTGCTTTTTTAAATTCAAGTTCTGTAATTTCAAAAAATTGGTTCAACAATAATATCATCCAAATTTACTGTAACCTTAATAAAGTATGTAAATTGTTATATTATGTAAGTTGAACTATCTAAAAGCAGCAAAAAAGATGAACTATCATGGTAACGTAATTCAACTTAGCACCTTATAAAACGTGAAGTAAATTCGCAAGATATTAGGATTCCAATAGCTCCAAAAAAAATTTCTCGTTTTAGTCATATGATTACAACTATTCTGCTTACATAAATAACAAACTTTTTTTTTCAGTTTATGCCCGTCACTTGTTGTTATCACCAAGACATTACATCTATCACAAAACATCGCTGTATCCTTTTGATTTTTTTGGTTATATCACTGAAATATCATTAATAGAAAATTACAAATGAGCATATAAACAATTATTAAAAATAAAATTATGAATTATTAAATTTTATGCTAATGCTATTTTACAGTTGATTTTAGCTTTTCATCTAACAATATTTTTGCTTTATTTACTATGTAATTAATGAGTTTATTAAGGGGGTCACTTTAAGCCGCAGAATCCCAATGCCCATAATGAAAAAAAGTGTTGCTTTTTAGAAACGTGCTTTAAAAAAATTGAGTAATAAGCATGCACTTCTCATTAATTGAGCTTTTTTTACTAAATATTATTGATTAGAATATTTTTAGAAAATATTTATTAGGTATCATACGACGATTTTTGTAAAAATACTAAAAAAGCATCACGAGATTGTTATTAAATTTATTTAATAAATATTTAGATAAAATCGGTCCTCAAATTAATGTAAATATTATAAGGATTATGTGCATCAAAAATCAGGTTTACAGGAGCAGTAGCTACAAAGAAATGTTCCTTTTGTTTTGTAATTTGCAGTTCTGATAAAAAGACCCAAAAAGGAACAGGTAGCAATGTTAAGGGGTAGCACAACGAGCTTTCTGAAAAGCATAAAAATATTTCTATCACAAGAAAGAAAAAAAACTGAAATTGTCTCAAAAGGTTTTTATTTTTATTATAAAGTTGAAATAAAATTTACCTAATTGAATATGTAATTAATGATCTGAACATGTAAAGTAACTCATTTAAATTTACAAATTTCAAAAAGGGCTTGTCTTAGAAAGTTTTCAAACTGTAAAAAGATTTCGGGTATATTCCTTGAAGATAATGGACAGCCAATTTGTCCAATTTATACCATTAACATTTCTTAAGCAAAACAAGGGAAACGTTTTTAACAATCTGGTAAGCTTCCCTATTAAAGTCAGTAACCTCAGAGGAGCGTATATACGCTCATCAATTCATACTTGTTTAACAAAATTGATTTATAATGATTTCAATCTCCATGACGAAAAAAAATTTAAATAAATATATAAAAGTTCTAAATATATTCCTTAAAAATATTAAGGTTTGCATAGTTAAAATAATTCATGGTTATATAGAATTGTTTTACCACTACTATTAGGGGGACCGGAAAGTAACGTCGTTACGGCGTAAATTCGCTAGTCTTTAAAACCAATACATTTTTTTTCTATCCTTTTCGATTCATTTTCCATCCCGCATTGAAAGGTTGTTGCTGACGAGGGTGAATACATTCTTGGATGAAAATAAAATCTTCATAACAAATATCAAGTGCACCGAATCGACATTACTTTCCGGTTTCTTTAATACTATAACGAATCTGAGCAAGAAAATGTAAAATGCAGGTGGTGTGGTGTCAGAGTTGGGAATCGATCCTGAGATCGGCCAATCGCATGAATGACAATTTAGTTATTTTTTGACTAATTTATGTACCCAGCTTCAAAGAGTTAAGCGGCTTCATAAAACTTCACCACAGAATTTAGAATAGTAATTAAATAAAAATACCGTGATAACTAGGGTTATTTTGGTGTCTATAAATATATTATGAAATTTAAATAATCGTATGTACAGAGGTGTTGCCACGCGATGAAAAATCACTGAATGCCCTAAGCTTTTCAGAATGTTTTTTTTTTTTTTTCAGGAGAAATGAAAATTCGGAACATAATTCGAAATAATGCGTAACGTAGCGGAATTTTCTGAGCTGACAGTACACGGAATGAACTATAAATGAACAATCTATTTATAAGTTATGAAAAAATTAAAGGTGATAATTTATCGTAACAATTTTCTGATATGCGTTCTTTTTTAAATTCATCCAAGGCTTTTGACAATTTTTATTAGTTGTTGTCAGCCATTAAAGCACAGAGGATGCGATTCTTCTTGTTTTCCAGTGGCGCCATCTATTGCAAAGAATTCAACTTCTGCCATACTCTACGCCCCACCCGTTTATTGGGAGGACCCATTCATACATCCATTCATTCGCTGTATTGATACTCGGTCATAAAATGTTTGTCTTCTATATGCGATTTTGAAAAAAAGCAATATATACAATTTGAAAACTAAGCCCTTTTCGAAATTTGCTATTCTTTTAAACATTATTTAATTTTTTCATGTTTTTTTTCCTTCTAAATACGCAAGGTTTTCCTTCTAAATACGCAAGGTGTATGGGGCAGATTTCAATTTCAATGTTTGTCTTTGCCTCATGAGAAAGATGATCTCCGAAGCAAGAAAAAAGGTTCCACCGGCTTCTATCACTAAATAAGCACCGCTTGAGTCGTGGTGGCTCAGGGGATAGAGCACTCTTATTTCAATGAGGTGAACCGGTTTCGAATCCCAGCAATGCCTGGTCGATTCGATTTCCGCACCCTGCTCACCCCGCCCACAGTGCTGACGTAAAGTATCCTCAGTGGTAAACGGATCATGGGTTCGAGTCCCTTGCCGTCTGGCTAACCATGGGAGGATTCGGGGTTTTGCTCTCCATGTAACGCAAGTGCGTGTTAGTTTCATCGAAAAGTTATCCTCGAGGGCAAATTTCTCCGAATACTTGATCCGGGAGTTCCCTTGTCTTCTGGTATGAGCTCAAAATTATAAGGCTACGGAGTTGAACATTGGTAGTTGTAAACTCAAATTTGGGTCAGTTGTTCAACGTCGGTTACAAAAAATAAATAAATAAGCCATTCTTTGTGTGTGTTTGAGGAAAGGAAAACCTCTTCGCACCCTGCAGAATCGTTTTTTGTTTATATTCAGAGCAAATATGAGGTCTTTATGAGGAAAATATTCACGTTTTTATGAGGAAAATATTCACAGTTAACTTAATTGCGTCACAAAAGGAAAATTTAGCTAGTTGTATATTGTGATAGTGTTATTAAATAAAAAAAGATTAATAGAAAATATTTCCTTAACTTGTGCAATATAGGGTGTTACGTTCCTAGCATTTGGAAATGGTGCTCCTGATATATTTTCCTCCTTAGCTGGTACTGAACAAGCTAGATTAGAGCTTGTTATGGGAACTCTTTTTGGTAAATTCAAAGAAATTATTTTATAATAAAAGATCCTTATATTTGAAATTATTTTTAATGAAAGTTGTTTTAGAAGGAATTTTTTAATGCTGAACCGATTTGTTTTGCGTAAATTTTGATTTTTATTGATTATATTGACAATTTTGATTTTTACTTCAACTTTTCGAGGATTAACTTCAAAAATTGCAGTAGTTTTTTTATTTTTATTATTTCTTCTACGCTGATGAAAACAATTGAATCAACTGAATCAATTGAAAACAACTGAAGTAACATCTATACGCAAATAAGGTACTTAATGATAGCTACGCTCTTTGCGGACACCTCTACCACGCAGTGGCCAGTGACGTCATAAAGCAGTGGCTCTGTGATTACGTTTGTGTAGAGATACCTTATTTGCTCGCCGAAGCTTTTAGCGTAGGGAGTTTTGAAATCTCGTTTTTTGTTTCCCAACCCCTGTATTTTTTTTATTTCTTTGTTTACGCCAAGTTAGTATGTCTAGCCGTCATCGTCTAGACGATGCCGCAAGATGACGGATTGTTGGAAGACTCGAGACGGACTAATCACAAACTACTTGTTGTAGGGACCTCAGAGTTTTGAGATATGTGGTGTCCACGCTGTGGAAGCAGCTCACAGAAACAGAAACATTTGTCCACCGACCTGGTCAAAACATCAAACGGGCAACAACGCACGTCATTTGAGATTTCTAGCCAACAGGGATAGAATCATGACAGCGGCACAACTGTTTCACAATCTGTAACAGAAACGCCCATTCAACTAAAGACTTCATGTAGGTGGTCTGTATGCCAGGCTCCCAGTAGTCAGCATTCTTTTGACTGTAAACCATAAAATGGACCGTCTGGCATGGAACCGAGAACACCTGTCTTGGATAGATGATGATTAGGGACAGGTTCTCTTCAATGATTCAGTCTGGATAGCGACTGGAGAGGTGATCTCATCTTTAAAGAACATCGGCTTTCTAACATTGTCGAAGTAGTCTGATGGTCTGGACAAACGTCGTGACAGATGGGCATACCGAACTTCATGTGTTCGATGGAGAAATTCTGACAGGTCAGCGGTACTGGGACGAGATACTTGACACTCTGTGTGCGCAACGAGTATTCTTAAATAAACATCTGGTAAAATAAATAATTTGAAGATGTAACAGAAAACATCTTTTCTTTTTTTCTTTTTTTTTAAAGAAAAAAATCAAAGTCAAATTTAGGAAAGCGCTGAAGCAGCCGAAATTTGTCTTCAAAAAAATTTATAAAAAGATTCGTGAAATGTAATTAAATAAAAATTAAAAAAATTATATTGAAATATGAAAAAGAACGTGAATACAATACCTTCATCAGGGGACATCCTGCATGCATTCATTTTGAAACTTTTCAGTGAATAGCAAAACAAAAAGTACTAATTAAGGTCTAGAGAGAACCGACATTTTGTAATACATATAAAATAAAACACTCTGTTCAATTTAAAGCTTAGTTTTGCCCACCCAATTGACATTCGTTATTTAGGCATCAGTAGGCAGATTTGTTGGCCACTCCTTCAGGCTCACCATATTAGGTGGGGCAACATTGCTCCCACTGTAAGGACAGATAGTACAGAGAGAATGAAGGAACATCCATACCTTGTCATGCGAGGTCATCTCTCTGACCACTACACACAGTTCGATCGGCATTTAAAGCTTAGTTATTATCTTTAATTTTTGTTGTGACTCTTAAAAATATTATTGTAAATATGTAGAATTTTTTACATAGCAAGTTAAAGTAAAGAAATGTGTTTCTGAATGTTTAGGAGGAGGTATATTTGTTACATCAGTAGTAGCTGGATCAATAATTGTTGCAAAACCATTTAAAATAATGGAAAGGCCATTTCTTAGAGACATAATATTCTATGTTTGTGCTGCCTTTTGGACGTTTTTGAGAATTTATTATGGAGAAGTTACTATTTGGCATTCTGTCGGTATGTTTAAATTGATTAATTTAAAATCTTTATTTTATATATGTTCTTGTTACGCATTATTATAATTCATATCATACATACTTCTTTCTCAGCTGGATTACGATCAGAGACCGGCAATTAGTGTATCATCTAAGAATAGGGAATACTTTGTGCTATATAGACGAAAGCACAAAAACAATGAATGAAACAATCTGAAACAACGCAAATGAAAGCATAGCAATGGACTTACTATAGTTTTGGTTCTGTAAACAAGAACTTTCCTCAGTGTCTAAGCACCAAATGATAATAGGGAAGTCAGGAGACAAACACGTGCAAAGTGGTTTAACCAATAGGGGCAGAAAAACAAGTTTGGACAAGATAATTAAAAAGGGAGATACGAAACAGGTGTGAGAGAACATGTTAGGAGCTCCAGTGTGCTACAGATTACATTAGAATAAACTTAATCGTTATCATTTACCTTCAAAAATCTTCACATTCTTTTGAAACTTTGTTCAAATAGTTATTTTTCCATTGTAGAGGTCCTTTACTTTGAAGCAATCGTTGTAGACCTCTGTTTTCCTTTTAATATTATCAATTCAATCTATAGAAAATTAATTTTGCAATCTCCAAACTGTTTAATTTGAACTATAATTTGATTTGATTGCTTTACCTTATTATCCGAAAATCAACTCCCAAATTGCTAAGATTTTGAATAAATTTGAGTTGAAAGTCGTTTCATCCCTGTAAATAAACTAAATTTCATCAACCAAAAATTCTCTATTACTAATATTAATAGCTGGTGTATTTCTCAAATTCTGTGTCAGTTTGGTCTTGCATATAATGGATAAACTAAGTATACCCTTAAAATTCGACTTAGAGAACACGAGAGATATGCCAAAAATCGGGACATTCACCAATCTTCCATCGCTCTACATAGTTGGAATTCTAATCACAGGTTTGAGTTTTCTTCAGCGAAAATCATTCAGAACCACTCTTCATCGGTCTAACTTGATTTTTGGGAGTCATTCCTATTTTGAAAAATTCTAATACCTTACGTAAATGATCTTTCTAGTAAACCACCATTTTTTAATGTTTGCAAGCCTATTCAAATTTAATCTAATGCCCCTGTGATGTCTGCCAAATCTCCTCACACCTTTATCTTATCTTCCTTTTTATTATCTTGCTCAAACTTATTACCCTGTCTCAATTGCTTAAACCACTTTGCAAGTGTTTATCTTATTCTATCATCATTATCATAATCTCTACCATCATTTGGTGTTTAGACGCTGAGGGAAGTTCTAGTTCATAGAACAGAAATTATAGTATGTTCATTTCTGTATTTTCATTTGTTTTTTTATTCACGGTGTTTATTTTTTCCTTCTTTTTTTTCTTAAGTGTTCCAGTCACTGACCGTGAAATTAAATTTATGTTTGTAAAACTAACATGACAACTGTCCTCTCGTAATTTTTTTCTCCTAAAATATATAGCTTTAAACCGTTAATTAACATTATGCTAGTGAAATTTACCTTCAGTTCAGGCCCTGACGTTGTTTGAGATTCACACGATTTTTTTTGTTCAATCAACGCGAACCATAGAAAATAAGCGAAGTAATGTAACGCGTGTCTATGTGTGAAACAATTGAGTGTTTGTTGTTCGTGGTCAGTAACGGAGGTAGTGCAAAAAAGATGTTTTTTGCCGTCGGTCCATTGCCTTTCAGTCTATTGCCTGATGTTGTAACCACCTTGGAAAAGGGCATACAACCCTGAATTAACTTAGGAAGCTTTATACAGTGTCTGCCGCAATAGGAAGTGGTTTGAAACCCAAGTAATAACGAAACTAATTTATTTCGATGAGACAAAATGTTAAGTCCAATTTTGGTTACGAAATAGTTTTAGTTTTGTTTGAATTAGAATGGAGAAAAAAAATTTATAATTTCATGAATTGTTATTTAATTTTACAAAAAGTCATTTTCAACGATTTGCATTTTTATATCTTCATTAAAAATAGCTGAAATTTTATAAGACTAAATACAGAAGTCGCTTAGATGCTGCAGTACATTAAAGTGAAAAAAGTTGGAATACTGAGGCCATTTTTTAGATTCAAAGAAAATGTGAAAAATAGACTTCGGCAACTCAGTTCGGTCAACTCAGTTATATTTTGCTTGAATGTTGTGCAGTAAAACATTTAAAAAAATCGGTGCATAACGCACTTAAAAAAACACACATCTGCAATGAATAAGAATATAAAAAGCTGAGATGATCCAGTAGATAGATTACTTGCCTTCCAAAGGAGGTACCCAGGTTGGAATCCCAACTGTAGTAGATTGATTTTCTTTACTACTACCAGTGAACTTCGACAGCAGTACTGCTTCAGAAACCCCCTTGCCTTCAGGGTTGGACTCAAAATTATTGATATCCGCAAATTCTGAATAGATCAGCAGTTCAGCGATGGAACGCTTTGCTATCAATGAACGTTTAGCACTGATATTTCTTATATTACTAGCCCAAATTTTATAAAAATTACAAAAAATTAGCCAAAATATCTTATTTCTGAGAATTTTAGATCTATATCTTTTTGGTATTTTAGCATTTACCTAACATTTTGAAAATCGGGTTAGCTTGGATCAAAAAAAAAGAAATGCTGGTATCAAAAATGTTCGAGCTACGATGGGCTTGGGACTGCAGTGGTCATATGATTACTGTAAATTTTCTTTAATCGCATTTTGAAAGTAAAAGGATTGTTTCTTTCTTGACCATAAGTTTCTTAAACCATTTGATCACTTTTAAAAAAATATATAATTTCACTCTATAATTTTATTGGTGATGCTGATCTGATAATATTTAGCGGTTCATTTGTCTCACCAAAAACAAATTTTAACAGAAAATAAACGGCTGGAAATAGAGTGGAGAATTCAGGCATCCAATAATATATTGGATACGACATATTCTTGATCCTGAATAAGTTGCTATAATTTTTCTTCAATCTGTTTAGTGCTGCTTTAAAAAAAATTTCATACGTTTCATCGATTTGGTACAGTTTTGAGGGAATAAATGCGACCAAATATAAAGAATATATATAGTTTACTGTCCATAGCAACATGTTTCTTCAAGTCGGAGAAGATCTCCGATTCTAGCTCAAATTGACGTTCGTATTCAATGATGAAAAGGATTTAATGCTAATTTGTATTGATCACAAGTTTCAAAACGGCATGAAAATGTACTCAGTGTATAGATATAGTTTACAAAAATAATAAATCTGTTTAAGAAATGTTTCATTTTAAATGATTTCATAAATAAGCATGTGAAGAAAACTCTTATATTGTTCTTGAAAAATATTTACAGCAATAAAAATTAACATAGACTAGTCGATACGAATCCGCATCCGGCTTGCACCGACAGCAGTGCTAACGTGAAATATGGTTATGAATGGTAGACGGATCATGGGTTAGAGTCCCTTTGCCGTCAGGCTAACCGTGGGAGGTTCTCGTGGTCTTCCTCTCCATGTAGCCCAAATGCGGGTTAGTTACATCAAAAAGTCCTCCACGAAAGCAAATATTTCCTAATACTTGATCCATGAGTTTCCTCGTCTTTTGGATTGGGTTCAAATTTACGAGGCTGCGAAGTTGAACATTGGAAGTCGTAAACTCAAAGATTGGGTAGGCTGTTCAACGACGGTTATTAAAAAAATCTAGAAAGCTACAGAAACATGAGTTTTAGACCCGAAATCGCTGGGATCGAACCCGGGTCACCTCATTGGAAGGCGAGTGCTCTATCCCCTGAGCCACCACCGCTCAACCTTATTAAACTTTGAATTATCCCGTATAATATTATTACCATAAGCACATCCAAATTCGGGCCAATCCAAGGTAACTAACAAATCAAACGGGCTTCTGTACTTCAGTAAGAATGAGTCATTAGTTGATTTCCTTCATTCTCTATTTACACTTTGATTTTCATATCTTGTGATCTGGCAAACTTGCTACTAAAACATTTTAAATCATTTTTGAAAAATGCCTGTATAATATTTATCCTTCTTATTTTATTTTAAATAGGGGAAATAAGATCGATGTCCTTTAGCTTTTACAATTAAATAATAACTAAAAAAAACACTTCTGTCATGGCAATGACAATATGCATTCCCCAAAATTAATTTCTGGGCACGCCACTGATTATAAATTTTTGAGTTAGTGATTTTGATGGTAAGTTTTCTCATCAATATGGTACAGCATATCAAATGAAGAGAAATGATCAATGATTGCGTAATCAGTCACTTAGACCATACGATAACATCAATGGAATATATGAAATGGTTGAAACTTCCATTGAATAACCATTGAAACTTCCCTAAAATAGAAATTATTCCTGAAATTGGTCCAGCAAGAAGAGATTTATGAAGAAAATTGGAAATTTAAGTTCTTTAAAATTTTTTAAAAAAAAAATTCAGTGATGAGAGTCATTTGCATTAAAATGCCAAACGCTTATAAAAAAATCACATTGATAACACATTTCGCTTTGTATTTATTGAAACTTAAAATACATAGATCTTATTTGATTGCCTTTTATATAACTTTAGATGGACATTCTATTAATCTGTCGTTTAAAGACTTTAATAATAAGAATATAAGCTGAACCGAAAAACTATGCACTATGCATAATCATTAACATGTTTCTACTTTCTTCATTTTTAATTTTTATTTCTGTGTGATTTAATAAAAATAAATAAGTCTTTACTTTTTTTACTAAAATTAGGATTCATCGTTCTATACATCCTCTACATTTTTGTTGTGATCATAAGTCGGCTTATTTATAACAAATATAAAGATAAAAATGCACCAAAAATACCTGGTAAGTTGGAAAGAAATTACTATTTTATCTCAGATATATTAATCTTTAAGTGGCTGTTATCGATTTTTAGAAGCGGTACTTAAATTGCATTACAAATTCATATTCATTTGCTTTAAAGTTCCACAGGTCTAGTTATGAGAACATGCGTGTGAAAAAAAACTATATATATATATATATATATATATACAAACAGTCAAACCTCGATATCTCGAACTTGAAGGGAGAGGAAAAAAAATTCCAGATATCGAAAATTCGAATTATCGAAAATCGCATGTTATCGATGGTAGAATAAAGAAAAATGCTCTTTACATGCCTTATTTACTATTCCATATTTATTCTAAAAACACTTTTTACACTTTTATTTAAAAAAAGATTCAATTGTTGTTTGCTTTAGAGATGTGTAAGAAAGTTTCTCTATGACACTTTCTAAGTGGACTATAGCTTTAAATGTCTCCTCTGACATATTCGGCTGCCTCTCAATAAATCTCCTTACAGTGTCCACTGCAGAAAGTGCTTGTTTGTTAGTAACATTGAGCGGTAAATCTTCGATTTCCTCATCCTCTTCTTCTGATAGTTCACAAGTCATCCCACTGACTGCATCACTGCTACTGCATCATCGACGTTTACAAAGTCATGAAATTCCATGTCATCAAGCTTCATGAGTCCGGTCAAACTATACCAATCATTTTCGGTGTAGTTTTCAGCAGAATTAACGATATTGATTGTTTGACTACTTTTGTGATCTTTAATGAATCCAGA
>NC_092215.1:10281286-10345678 GCF_043381705.1 Parasteatoda tepidariorum | reverse complement strand
ATATATATATATATATATATATAATTATTGAGTCTAATGTATTCTGTTTTATGACCAAAATGGGAAGAAGTACACTTTAAAAATATTCTACGTAATAGAAATTATAAGTTATCATTTTTATGTAATCATTATAAGTAAATAAAATTATAATAAAGTTTAATTAATTGAATTTTTTTTTAAAAAGTATTTTATCGCATTCATCAGCTTATTTTCTTCTACGCAATATAAAGTAGAGGGCCCGATTATCCGGAACAACCGGTACCAAAGCCGATCCGGATAATTGGACAACTTGAAAAAACGGCTTTGAGAATGTTTTTAATTAATTTTTCAAGGCTCAGGATTAGCAGTTGTAGTAGTGCCTATTATAGCATATTGCAAGTGGCGTGTTTAAACAATTATTTTTAAAAAATATTTTACTTAGAAACCTGAATTATTAGAAACTTGCCACCCACATTGAAATTGAGAGGAAAGAGCGTAAAGTTCTTTTCAAGGTCACCGGGAGACAAAAGCTCCATTTTTCGACCCCTTTTGAGACATTCTGAAAATAATAAAAAAAATTGTAGTTTCGCGATTTTTTTTTTTTTTTTTAATTTTTTTTTTAAGGAAGTGGGGGGAAACGCAAGGTTCTTTAACGATCCGTATAATTAAACAATTCAGTAAAACGGCATGTACAGCACGAAATTTGCCTCTTTAAACTTGTATAATAACTTTTTTAAATATCTTTTATGTGTGCCACTTTTTTAAAGACGCCGCGAGGAAAAAGAGCAGCAGTTTGCAAACAACGCTCCAAGCAATTAATAAAAAAAAAAAGGAGTTTTCTATTCCCCTCTAAATCTAGATTCGACGCAAACATTTCTTTTAATATGGAAAAATAACAGCTCTAAGAAAGTTTAATTTTTCTCGAAAAGCTGGAAGAAACAGAATTCAAAGTGAAAATATTAAGTATTCTATAAACCAATAGCTTGAAAAAGACCTCAAAATATGTTTTAAACATTCTTATTTCAATCTAAATGAAAAAAGCAATTGTATAAGCGGAATAAGTCTGCTGTCTATTATTATGAAATAGCCAAAATAGGATAGGACTTTTTTCTCCCTAGAAAGAAAAGTATCTTTTTTTAGAACTGTTAAGAATTGAGAAGATTTTAGCTTTAAAAATAGCACGTATAGATAAATAGATTGAAATTTTTTGTTCTCTTTTGTTAAGAAATGTTCTTAACAACGTATCTTTTAATGAAGCACTTTCAATGACTGTTCTTTATCCTCAAAGTAGAATTCTACACATAAATTTTTTGTACCGTATTGTGAGCTTAAAACATCTCAAAAAATATAAATTGAAAAAATTTCAGAATCAACTTAATGTCAAAAGTGCATACAGAAATATTTTACCAAAACAGTTTTAGAGCTTTATTATCATTTTGAACTGTTAAAATACAATGACTGAAAATCGAATTTTATTTCTTGTTTGAATGGCTAGGATTTCGGCTTTATCCTCCCGACCGAACTTAACTGTCGAAAGGGTTGAGAGGAGGTGGAAAAATTCAAAATATGTCGTTAATTCTTTTTGTTTTTTTATTTTCACAAGCAAACTGTTAGTGGATATGTACTCTCTTCGACAGTATGTAATCGAACCTGTTTTTGTACTGTCTTCTTTTGTGCGATTATAATTTGTATGATTTTTTGTACGATTTTTTTATGCTGTGTATGAAGATTTTAATCAAATTGGAACGTAATTGACGAAGTTATCAATAAAGAGTAGGTTTTATAGACCATTTAGTTTTTTCGATTTTTGATATATTTCATCACTTTACATAAAAATTGCTTCAGCCAATTACATAACATATGTATCTAATTCTATAATCGCATAATTTAATTGTTGAAGTTTTTATGTAAATAAATGAAATTTACTATTAGCATATTGCGTTGGAACTCTTGAGTAGCAAAGGAAAAATTCATTGATCGCAAATTACACTAGCTTCGAGCTCTGTTTTGCTTGTTTTAGGGAATAAGTAAAAGAAGTTTACTTTTTTTATTTTCTGATCTGCACAAGTAACAAGTTCGCTAAATAAAGTGATTTCGTAAAAAAGAATGTTTCGTGCGTTTTAATTTTTAAATCTAATATTAATTGACATCTTTTAAGGTGCTTTCACATTCTTGGACCAGTAAGATAAAATTCTTTTCAAAGCGTAAATTGAATTTAAACTTATTATATTTTCTATTTATATATAAATTTTAAGATTTTTATTTTACGTTTAGATAGAATAAGGTAAAAGATTAAAAGGTAAGAAGTTAGATAAAAAGGTAAGGGCAAAAAGAAAGCGAAGAGGAAGGTAATTTCCTTGAAAACAAAGACTACGAATTTAAAACGAAGGTGGACGTGACTCTAGGTGATACTTTTTTTATGCTGTCCCTATCTACCACACAAAAAAAGTTTAAGTGTATTTCCACATTCAAGCTGATATTTTTCTACATTCGAGTTAAATGCGTTTGAGTTAAATACGTTCGAGTTAATATAAATTAAATTACGAGTTAATATAAATTAAGTTCGTACGATCTCATTAATTTTTTAGCTGTAAAATTTAGAGGTCATTTTTCTCTGTAAAGTATTAAATTTATCAGGTAAAATTAAGTGTTTGAGGTTTGAATTACATTTAATTAGTGAACCAAACACATAATAAAAACACAAATCAGCAAAATAGTTTCATTTCTAGTTGCGTTTTTAATGCCGAGAAAATAAACTTTATTCTTTAAAACCGGTAATCAATTATGAGGTAATTTTTATTTTTTTTATTTAATCGAAACAAACTACGTTTACGAAGATTTTAATGCATGAAATTATTTTTGCATTTTGCCAGAAAACTCATTTTATTAATGGAGTTATGATAAAGTATGGGCCGTGGCAGCCCAGTGGCCCGGGGTGTTCGATCCTCAAATCCGCTAAGACAGATGCGATATACGAGATGTGGTCGCTGCGCAGTACCATGGGTACAGGGATCTGGAGAAAATTTCCGTCCCCTTCAGATCTATGTTAAAATTGCAGGAGTGGCCTCACGAATGAGTGGCGCGACCATCTATCCTGGTGGTTTTGAGCTAACCGGTGCTTTCTTATCAAACGAAAGGCGCGTCTTCCTGGCTTAACTCAGAAAGGCTAATGTATGGCGTGCTTGACTTGTCTAAGTGTCTTAAGAAACAACAACAATATTAACTATTGGAGTATTACGTCGATGAGCATTTTATTTAAGACATAGCTCAAAAAGTGTGTTTAAAAAAATCGACACAGCACTCCATTTCATTTTTCAAACTTTTCTTACTAAAGTTGTTCTTTTTCTTTTAAAGGAAACAATAATAAACCTAAATAAATTCATATTATGATTTCATCCATTTGCTACATTTTTTAAAATTAATCTTTTTTGATATATTAAAAGTCAACAATTATTTTTAAAAGTTTATCACAGGTTCAATAAATCTACAATAGTGGTACTAACTTGACGCTGTTCAAATGTTGATTTTTTAATAAACCAATTTAAATCGCTTAAAATTCTGAATACGAAGAGATGCCTGAAAAGTGACATCAAAAATATACTTAGTTAACACAAATCCGGACTTTTTCCCATAATGATTATGCTTAAATTTTAAAAAAGTACGGTAAAGTAAGTTCGAAATTTCTCATTTAGTTGTTAAATTTGAGTTTAATGTTGAAAAGGCACATTTTGAATTGTGTCCATTTTTTATACACGCATTTTGAGCTATGTCCATTTTTTATAAATGCGTTTTGAGCTGTGTCCATTTTTTTATACACGCATTTTGAGCTCTGTGTCCATTATCTAAAAAAAACTCATTTCCAGCTGTAAAAAGCTCACTGATGGGACGATTAACTAAAGCAGAGTCAATAATCGATTTGGAATATAATGAGCAAAGTTTTCTGAGTGATAAAACTTTGTTCTCTTCTTTTTCTAAAACTATACGAAAATCCCTCGAACACTCCCATTATCTGTAAAAATTAAAAACACAAAACCTTTCGTAATTTTCCCACATATATTGTGTCAATGTCAGAAAACATTTGCTTTCGTAAGTATCTGATGCTATTCGGAAAATTCGACCTCATTGTCAAGAAGTAGAATAAGAGCTTTCAAAAGCAATCTGCTTTAAAGAAACATATAATTCTTACGCAATGTGAAATGCCATGAACCTGATCAAACAACTGCTAAATATGATTAAATGTCAAATAATGGTTAAACGACTGAAACTTCAAACATAAATGCATTTATTGGAATGTCTGAAGTATTAAACTTGTCATTATTTGATAATTTAATTGTTTATGATACTATGTATCACTTATTTCAGTTTTATAGACATTGAGGGTCATTTTTATATATTATTTCATATTTTTAATGTTTAGGGTACTTCAGAATAGCGTGGTTGAAACAAAAGGATATATATATATATATATATATATAATTTTCTGTTGAAAAAAATCATTCGTCAATACTTTCACCAACAAAAAAGTTTTTCACACCGAATTTACGATTTCATCGCCTTTGGCGAGGTTCGAATGCTTAGAGGGCCCTGATAACATGCAGAATAATAAATAGAATTATATTTTTTGAAAGAAGAAATGGGTTATTGCACTTTAACATAATTTGTTAAATATTATTTTAAATATAGTATTTTTAAATTGAGTTGTATATATCTCCGAAGCCAATTGAAGCCAACCCCTCTTAACTGTTGATCACTCTACTCCTCAGTAAATTCAAGATGGTGTCTAACGGAGCAATTTTCAGGTATTCATATCGTTTTCAAACGACAATTTTTTTAAAAAAATTCCAGCATTCTTCTGATCATTTTCGTATTTTACAACTTAAGAACTAGCATACGATGAGATGTGAATGAAAATAGAGACATTTGGCCCACCATTCAAAAATTTCCTAAATTGCCATAATTTTAAAACTTCGGGAAAAATTCATGCACCTACTCTCTTAGAAATACTTCGCTTTAGAGTTAAATTCATGTCCCGACCTGATAATACCATCAAAATAAATTGTGCACATAATAAGAGTATGCATTATTTTCGAAGTTTTATTATTCTCTGTCAGTAACAGGAAAATGATAATATTTAATATTCATTGGGGAAAAAGCATTTGAGTCATTCATGTGAAAGCAAATATTTAGGCAGTAATGCTCAATGCTCCAAAAATACTTTTTAAAGGCAATNAAAAATCTCAACGGCAAGAGAATTAATACCAACCCGTGCTCCGTCTACCACTGAGAATTTTTTACGTCAGGTGCGTGGCCGGTGCGAGCTGGTACGACAACCTTATTTTATTAATGTATATATATATATATATATTTACATTGATATCTTCGATTACTTGTATTCAATGTGTTCCACACACATATGATTTCTATAGCTGACTATGGCAATGTAGTTAATATACTAAAGGTTATACAAATAATGATTATAAATTTAAAAATGTGTAATCATAAAATTGTAATTGAAAAAGGTTATGATAGTAAAGAAAAACGTCACCATGTCTGTTACCATGTCATATGTAGAAATTTTTGGTGTTTTGTAAATGCCACTGGGGTTTTTACCGAGTCTCTCGACTCGGAGTGTCACGGTTGGAACCAACCCCTTCTCTCCTGAGGGGTCTCACGCAACGATGAGACCTAAATTTGCATCCTACTTTAAGGGGAGGATTATATCTTATTTTATATTCTTGAGGCTCTAGTTTTAAATAATGGCAGAAGATGCATTTAAAAAATTTGTAACGTAAAAGAAAGTTAACTCATAAGTGCGATTAAGGAATATATAAATTTAAGTTAATTAATATTTTAAATTATTTTTTATTGAAATTTTTTATTGCAATTTTATCCCAAATTTCGATTTTGCAAATTTTCGATTTTTAACTATTTTTATAGATTCTAGAATATTTTTCCAGTGTATTTGATCATGAGTAAAAATTGGCTAGACTCAAATTATAAAAATGCTTCTTCAATCTAGCAAATGTTCATGATAATTAAGTATCCCGACTAGCAAAAGTAGAATGAATTATATTTTTACAAAGGCTTTGTAAAAGCATACAAATATGAAATTCAGTCCAACCCCGCCATGGTTTGTAGTGAACCCCTGGATATAGTATGCGAAATGTTCACTCCCGTGTTTTGCTATGCACGTATGATATTATTTTTTGTGGATATAGTGAACCAAAAGGAGAGGAAATTGGTTATTATGAACTTTTTTCTGTCATCGACTGATTTTTTGTTTTTCATATTTTGGTAATTCTGAAATTTCTACATAAAATACATACCGATTATTAAAACCATCTATTTAGTGGAATGTAGCCATAAGCATACTTCTTCCATCTCAGTTTCCCATACCTAAATAAAGGCCATCCCTAAATTTTTTGTACTCAAGCCGAAGAGTAATGAAAAATAAAAGTTAACACATTTTTTGTTACTACATATTGATTTTTAATCATTTTTTTATTAGTCATTTATTTTAATAATATGTAATAAAAGGGAGCAGTTCGAAAAAATTAGTAAATATTGTTTGCAGTACGAATATAGTGAACTCCCGGTTATGATGAACCGAAATTTCGGTCCCTTGAGGGTTCACTATAACGGGGTTTGACTGTAGTAATAAAATTGTGCCAAATGTTGTTCTCAAGTTAATATATAAAGTATATAACAATTTACAAATACCCTCCTGTAAGTACAAAATATGTATAAAAATTGAATGTAAAAGCATAGGATTTATTAAAAGAGTTTATGCATAATATTTTAGGATTCAGTTTCCGTGGGAGTATTTCTGTGGCAGTGGCAAAAAAGCGTCGTTCATCCACTCATTCACATCATGAACATGTCATTAAATAACATGTCACTATAACGGGGTTTGATTGCAGTAATAAAACTGTGCCAAATGCTGCTCTCAGGTTAATATATAAAGTATATAACAATTTACAAATACCCTCCTGTAACTACAAAATATGTATAAAAATTAAATGTAAAAGCATAAGATTTATTAAAAGAGTTTATGTATAATATTTTAAGATTCAGTTTCCGTGGGAGTATTTCTGTGGCAGTGGCAAAAAAGCATCGTTCATCCACTCATTCACATCATGAACATGTCATTAAATAACATGTCACTATAACGGGGTTTGATTGCAGTAATAAAACTGTGCCAAATGCTGCTCTCAGGTTAATATATAAAGTATATAACAATTTACAAATGCCCTCCTGTAAGTACAAAATATGTATAAAAATTGAATGTAAAAGCATAGGATTTATTAAAAGAGTTTATGCATAATATTTTAGGATTCAGTTTCCGTGGGAGTATTTCTGTGGCAGTGGCAAAAAAGCGTCGTTCATCCACTCATTCACATCATGAACATGTCATTAAAGCCATCACACAATCCGTTGATAGCTATTCAAATCCAGCTTTTGTCAATGGTAATTATCTCTCAACAATTTCTTTTTTAATTCATCCTAAAACTACTTAAAGTTTTTTTATTAGAAAAATGAAGTGTATAACAAAGTGTAATTCTTCAGATATTATTGTTGTTTTCTGACATTTCAAGGAAATATACAAAACATTTTTTTTGTTTAGTTCTTATTTATTTATTTTTCTCCTATCTTTTACATTGTTTCTAGTCATTCAGAGTCATTTAATTTAAGAAACAAAATTCAGTGAATAAAAAAAGATATTTTTCATCAACACATTTTTAACACTAAGCGCAGCAAAAACCAAATAATCGAACAAAAATTTTCTTTCATTCTTTTTTTTTTAGTATAAACGAGCAAATATTGTTCCGTAACCATCCCCTTCAATGTTTTAAATTTTTTAAATTCTTCTTCAAAAGGAAATCATAAAAAGTATACACTGTATATATATGTTTCAAATTCATTTAATTTTAAAAAAAAATTCAGTGAATAACAAACAAAAAAATCAATTTTTCAGCAACACTTTTTTAACTGTAAGCGCAACATAAACCTACTAACCAAACGAAAATTTTCTTAAATTTTTTTAGTATGAACAAGCAAATATTGTTCTGTAACCATCGCCTTTACTGTTTTTAATTTTTTAAATTCTTCTTCAAATGAAATCAAAAAAGTATACGCTGTATATCTATGTTTCAAATTCATTTAATTTGAAAAAAAATTCAGTGAATAAAAAAAAACTATTTTTCAGCAACACTTTTTTAACTGTAAACACAACATAAACCAAATAACCGAACGAAAATTTTCTTCAAATTTTTTTAGTACAAACGATCAAATATTGTTCTGTAACCATTACTCTTGATGTATATATTTTTTAAATTCTTCTTCATAATGTAATCAAAAAAGTATACGCTGTATATATAAATATGCTTCCAGTCATTCAGATTCATTTAATTTGATAAAAAATTTCAGTAAATAAAAAAAAAATATTTTTCATCAACACATTTTTAACTCTAAGCCCTACATAAACCTAATAAACCTACTTACCGAACAAAAATTTTCTTTGCATTATAGTACTAAAGAGCAAATATAGTTCTATAACCATTACCCCTGATGTATATATTTTTTAAATTCTTCTTCAAAATAAAATCAAAAAAGTATACGCAGTATATATAGATATGTTTCTAATCATTCAGATTCATTTAATTGGGAAAAAAAATNAAAAAAAAAAAAAAAAAAAAAAAAAAAAAAAAAAAAATTTCATCAACACATTTTTAACTCTAAGCCCAACATAAACCTAATAAACCTACTTACCGAACAAAAATTTTCTTTACATTTTAGTACCAAAGAGCAAATATAGCTATAACCATTACCCCTGATGTATATATTTTTTAAATTCTTCAACAAAATAAAATCAAAAAAGTATACGCAGTATATATAGATATGTTTCTAATCATTCAGATTCATTTAATTGGGAAAAAAAATTCAGTAAATAAAAAAAAAACATTTTTTTCATCAACACATTTTTAACTCTAAGCCCAACATAAACCTACAAAGGAACCATCACCCTTACCATCACCCTTAATTAAATATACTTTATAATATACAATATATTTTATAAGTATATATTTTTTAAATTCGTCTTCAAGATGAAATCAAAAATGCATACGCATGCTTAGGGTCAAAAATTAATATGTAAGCGAGAGAAATAAAGAACGCTATCGAAATATAACGAATCACTGGAGAGGAAGGAGGTATGAAAATATCAAAACTATCTGAAACATGGAGGTATTTCTAGTTATCGCCATTTAACTCCTATTTGCTGCGTCCAGCAATCGAAGATGTTAAGATGCACTCTCTACCATCTTCTTCAGTAGTGATTCCTTAGATGTGATATACATACACAGCTCGGGAACTGCGGTTGCCATTGGCGAAAAAAAAATTTTGTGTGGAGATTCTATTTTTCGCTTTTCAATTTCGATCTGGCATTTCTTTTATTATTCAATATTTAAGTATAAATAAATCGGTCTGAGAATTGAACTTGAGCATAATTTTTTTCTCCCATTCCCGCCCGTATATTCAACAACCATCGGAGACAATTCCGATTTTTCTTAATCTCCACACTGCCCCCTAATTTTCGAATTCCTGATTCCGTGTTTTGCAATAATATCGTGTTTAAAAAATAGAAATTTAAAAAAATCGTTTTGAAATCCTTAGGAATAACTGCGGAATTGCAATTGAATACCACGTAGCTTTACGATAAACTCGATACAAAATCGAACTAACGTGGTCGAAAATCGAATTATTCCATGGGTATAACACAATTTCGAGACCCCTGGCATGACTGTATTGTGAACAGCATTACGCACAATGAAGACTTTACTTCCCAGACAAGCTGTGTGGGCTTCATGCCACCGTTGAGGATTGAACTCCAGAACCTTAACAATGACAGCTCAGTGGCTTTAACCACGGAGCCATCGCAGCTAGATAATTCATCTACATTATTTTTATTTTAGTTTATTAATTATTTTTTAAATATTTATTAAATATGTGTTTCAATATTTTATAAAAACATAATATATAGAACTATATACTATGTAGGATATCCACCACCATTTGATACCCAGGTATCCAAAACTAGTCTTTCAAGTCTTTTAACTTCAAATGGAGAACAAACAACATTAAAAGAATTCCTACTACAAGTTTGTCCGATTGACATTCTAGCCTGGCCTGACAAAACTTGGCCTTTCAAAATAGTTGATGTTATAAAGGTAAACCTCTTCAAATTTCTATTTATTGTGTTGGCAATTAAGGTCCCTACCGTTTTATGAAATTTAACATTTCGTTAATCATAAAATGTTTTTAGCAAACTCTTTCGAAAGAGACTGTTTTACTCTATGAAAATTTCGCCTTTTTTTTTGTTTTGTTAATTTTTAAGTTATTAAATGGAATTTCAAGTTAAGCTTTCACCTCTCTCTTTATGCTTTTAACTAGAGTTCAAAGGATGCGAAAGCTGCTTGTGACATTTGTGCTGTGGATGGAATGGAGTGGGTACCAGAACTCAAAGAACCGCTCGTAATTGGTATGCAAAGAATTTAAAATTGGAAATCTCACAGACACACTTTGTTCTGGCCATCTAGTTAAGAGCGATTAAACGAAATTTTACGTCAAACGGTAAAAGAACTAAGAGAAAGAGAGAGAGAAATGTTCCCACATTTTAAACTTTTAAAAAGTTTAAAAAACTGGCCTATATTTTGTGACCAACCTAATATTAAATCTCAAAAATTTTGTTCAGTAATGGGATTCAGTCGATACATGCCTATTCGCGAGTACTAGTTCTTAACGAAAAAATTTCAAATGTAGTATAATCTTGTAATCTATTTGTTCTTGTAATCTATTTATTTCCTGTAAACTATATTGTTTTCTTTTTTTTTAATTAAAAATTTTTCATCGTATCAGTTCTTACAATCCTTGCAATCTAAATCTGCATTCCTTGTTGTTTGTTGACAGCATTTTGAAATATGTTTGCCAACATATATATGTTGCCAGCATCTAAAAATTTTTTTTGGTGATTTGATGCTTTTATATTCCGAAATCTTTTAAAACCATTTGTTTAACCCAACATATCCTTTTTTTTGTTGACTTTTTGCCCTTAAATTCAACATTTAATTCAATCCCATGAGCTGAGTTCAACATACAAATAGTTTTTTTCTGTCTATTTTTGGAAGATTGCAGACATAATGCCGATAGTCAGAAATTATGTGAATGAGGTACGCAGGGGAACTACAAATCCCCACAGGTTTTTAGAAAAATCAGATATTTTGTCAATTTTACAGTTTTTGTTTTTGAAATGTAATTTTCTGTTTTCTGTAAAATTTTCATTTTATTCATGCTTATTAGTTGTATTTCTTTCTTACTTTTATTATTGCTTATTAATTTGTTTATTGCTGTTAATTTTTTAAAAAAAATGGGTAAAAAGTATAAGCTCCGTGAGGAGTAGTACACCTCGCTTCATTGAGCATCAAAGCATGCAATATAAAACAAATGTTATATTAAAGTGGTTATATATAATTTAGAGAATTTAAACAAAGTTCAGTCAATGCAAAATGCTATGCTTTGTTTTTTTAAAATGTGCAAAAAAGGCCCAATATTTATACGGTTCCCCACTGAAACCATTACAACACTCCCGACAGCCGAAATCTCAACACAAACAAAAGAGCAATAATTTAAACACGAAATAGTTGCCAACTGGTATTTATATAGTGTTTGTAAAAAGAGATGAATTCTCTGTTGTTAAAACTTGGGATTAATATTGAAAAAACGCATTTTGTGCCACTTTCTTACATTTCAAGCCATATCCAATTTCTTAAACACGCATTTTGAATTGTATCTTTAAAGAAAAGCACAACGACGATATATTTCATCATTTTTATCTGTTAATGATTACATTTTCAAAGAATTAAATTAAGTATATAGAACACATAATTTGTAAAAATTTATATATTCCATTTTTTTTCAGGCACCCATTTGTGGACTTCTAATTATTACAGTTCCAGTTGTCGATTATGAAAATGACAAAGATAATTGGTGCCGTCCTCTGTGTATAATTCAATGTCTTACTGCCCCTATGTTTGTAGTATTTGCTCTTGGTAGTAAGTTTATATATTTTAGTATTAGCTATACATAAATGTACAGTGCGCAAAAAAAATAAATAATAATAAATAAATAAATGGATCACCCTGAATAACTTTTGATCTATGATAGGATCTTCACGTTCTAGGACTCAATCTTAATGGTTCGAAGGGATGATCGCAAATATCCTAATTAATTAGTGCAGACGATATTTTAAGTTACGAAATCAGACACAAAACTTACTTTCTTTGAATAAACACACCTTTTTTCGACGTATATGGTCCCTATAGTTTAGTCATTAGAGTGGTCCAAAGTTTAAACCCCTTAATATTAATTTTACTTTTTGCGTATTTCACTATATCTCGAGAACTTTTAAATCGAATTGAAAAGATTTTGCACTAAATTATAAGACTCGTTTTTCCAAAGATAATTCCATGCAAAATATAACTTTAAAAGGAACTTTTTTTTATTATTTTAAGGTATAAAAATTTTTACATCATTTCAAAGAATGCAATTCTAATTGGCAAAATATAACATTTGAGCAAAATCGGTCGAATAGTTCTTGAGAAATCGCATTTTTAAAAATTTATTTCGTATTTTGAAAATTTAACGCAACCATCTTACGTAGAGTTAGCATATTGTTCGAGCAGCGAGATTAAGTTCTTTTTACAAATTATCATTTGGGATTAAATTTCGAAGCTCATATATATTTGACAAAGTAATAAGTGTTTTTCAACGATTTTTTTTTTTTTTCAAATGACGATTCATACGTCTTTAAATGACGATTCTTATAATGATTCTTTTTCTTTAAACACAAATAATAAATCAGGTAACAAATATTCATATACAAGAAATACTACTGAAGAGAGTGTCAAAATACAAGGATCACGTTGTGAATAAAAAAGGTTCCAAAAAACACCAAAAACGGTGACCCGAAAATATAGACAGTTAAGAGCTCGCAGTGCCCCCTAGTGTTGAAAACACCATCCATATCTGAATTTAACATTCGAGGCGAGCTGTTATTTTACTGAGGGAAGCCTATAACTGTTAAAATTCTCCTGGTGAGACACTAAACATCCAGACGATTTTTTTTTTATTTCGTGATACGCCGTTTCTTTTTTTTTTTTTTTTTTTTTTTTTAATANCGCCGTTTTTTTTTTTTTTTTTTTCCTTTTTTTTAATAGTGGACACTTGGCTCTATTTCCCATAGGCCTCAGAAATGCCAGAACTGCTAGTCTCTTAGGGTTACCCAGTGGTCACCTGCGGCTAAGTCACGGCGATGGAGTAGCGTCGCCCACGTCATACAGTCACAAACCCGTTCATATCCGTTCAGGTTACATTCACACAGAAGAAAGGACATAGAACAGAGAGAGAGAGAGAGAAAGTTACATCCATGTCAACGGTGGGATTTGAACCCACAACCACTGGCCTGTAGTGCAGTACAGCAGCGTTTCCCAAAGTGTGGTACGCGTACCCCCCAGAGGTGTGGGAGTAGTTTAGTGGGGGTACGCTTTCTTATGCGAAATATCTTACAACAAACGAAAATTTCAAAAAATTTTATTTAAAAACAAAGCTAGCCATGATTTTCTATTGGTTATTTTTTGCAGAGTTAGCCAGTTGTGCTTTTTAACCAATTGTGCAATTTTTTCACAGTAAAAATACATTCATTTTTTTTATTAGTGGTACACAGCGTTACGAAAAATTTAGAAAGGGTACACAAAAGTCAAAAGTTTGGAAAACACTGCAGTGCAGTAACCACTAGAGCAGTGATCGGTTTACACCGCTTCTTTACCCATGTTGATTCGAATCACCCTAAATACCAGAAAATTTCTACATTGCAAACTTTAGCTTCCATGAATTACTTTAAAAGGACGCTATATTGCGGGGAAAACTTTCCATGAGAAATTCTGTTTTTCTCCCATCGGTATTATAAAATATAAAGTTTAGAAAAAAGATATATCTAGAGTAAACCGTGAAGTTTCAATGCTGGAAAAATATAAAAATGCGTAATCCAAACCAATCCTGCCGTAATTTGATTCTATTTTGATTTTAGTAAAACAAATTTTAGAAACGTTATGGTTTACCTGAATTACTTTCATTGGTAAAAGAAAATTTGGCGTCTTCTTAATCTTCATTCTTCTTCTTTTAATTCCAAACTTAACTTCCACCTCTAACTTCCTGCTAACTATAGATTTAACCATTCTATAATAGTTCTTGCAGAGCCGCGAGAGATAAAGCGTTCGCTTTCCAATGTGGCGAACCGGTCGAATCCCAGTCGATACGAATTCCGCATCCGGCTTGCACCGACCACAGTGCGGACGTGAAATATCCTCCATCGTAGACGAATCATGGGTCAGAGTCCTCTTGCCGTCAGGCTAACCGTGGGAGATTCTCGTGGTCTTCATCTCCATGTAACGCAAATGCTGGTTAGCTCCATCGAAAAGCCCTCCACGAAGGCAAATTTCTCTCAATACTCGATCCAGAAGTTCCCTTGTCTTCTGGATTGGGTTCAAAATTACAAGACTACGGAGTTGAACATTAGTAGTCGTAAACCCATAAAATTGGGTTTGCTGTTCAACGACGGTTATAAAATAAAATATAAAATAGTTCTTGCAGAGTGAACTTGTTTCTCATTATGCTACGAAATTGCTGCTCCGTTTTGGTTATAAATTCATATTCAAGACTGTTTACAAAATTAAAGGTCGTATCGTTATTGAAAATCACATTTATCACATACCTTGTCAATGCAACCTTGGCTACTTTGGGCAAAGCAAACGCCATTGGAAATGTAGCTTGACCTGATTTGCTTCCCGTCTACCGCGGTATTTCTAATTTTTTCCCCTTTTGATATCTTTGCGTTTTCTTTTTTAAATTTGAATTGCTTTCTTCATTTACGTCTGGTGAGCCTTGAGAATGGGTGCTTATTTTTGAGCACTCGAGATACCTTCATAATTTAAGAAACCAATGAAGTGTTTACATTTCATTAACATTTTCATAATAATGAGTTTACTTTTCTAATAAGTTAACTAATAAATATTTCTTTGCTGATACAGAAAGTGAAATAAAATTAATTAAAAAAGTCTTTATGTACTAATTAATAAAAGTTGTTTCTTTTTAGAATACAATGTGATGTTGTGGAATACTATGCCTCTGTGGGGTGTCATTTTGATTGCTTCTGTAATAGTTGCGTTTGTTGTTTTTTTCACATCGTCCAATGATTCTCAGCCAATTTATCATTCTATGTTTGGATTCATTGGATTCGTCGCATCTGTCGTTTGGGTATACCTTCTAGCATCAGAAATTGTTTCATTATTAAAGGTAATTTTATCCAAATTGAGCATTTNTATATATATACCTATTTTTACCATAGCCTGTCAAATGACCGGACTTTATTCTACAAACATATTTCTTCTAAATATTATTATTTCGATAATTCGTATAATTATTCTTATAATTAATATTATTTCTTCTAACAACTTGTGCTTTCTTGATTGTTTCGACATTTTTCTGGGTAAAAACTAACAGTTCGAAACGAAGTAAAGCTTCCAAAATAATGTATAAGCTACTTACAAAAACAATTAGTTTTTTTTTTCTTTTTTGTTTTTTTTTCTTACGCAAATATGCTATCTTAAATTTTTAGGTGCTTTCTTGAAATTTGAATTCACAGTCATTCTGCTTGAACTAACTACGCAACAGTCTTTGCAAAAATGTGCAACTAATTGAATGCAATACGTTGAACACGCTTTACATCGTAATTTCTGATCTGATTACCTTATACAAACAAAATAAAAAAGAATCATAGAATATTAATTGTATATAATTGTTAGAAAAAGTCATGCAAATGTGCAAAAATGATAAAATGATCATTATCGATGCAAAAGTTCTTTAACTGTCATTTGACCGTTTATGGTATGTTTAGTGTTAATGCTAGTCCTTGCAAAATGTATATGACAAATAGTTTTAGAAAAACGGGAAAAAATCAAGAGTTTCGGAAAATATTGGAAATTGTGAAGGAAAACAAGGCTGTACCATTTCCTAATGAAAGCTTTATAACAACTACAATCTAAAAAAGGGCAACATTTTCATTTCAGTACATCATATACTTCAATTCAATTACAACAGTCGATCGACAACGTATTTTTTTCAAACGCTTAACTTATTAAATCTTGCATAGCTTTACTAAATCAGTTTTAAATTTAATATTTAAAAAATTACTGAATATAATTACAACTTCGACATTTTTCAAAAAATATCAGCTAAATATATATTATGATTACTAAAAAATATTCATATTTTTATAAAGTTGCTTATGTGAGGTAATAAAAAAAATGACATAAAACAATTTTATTTCTCAAAATATACAATCATAGATCAAGCAAAAAGTAAATTTAAATTATTACCCATAATACTCCTTGCAAAAGGATTCTGGTATTTTGCGGAAAAAATTTAATGCATTGATTTAAATTTTAACTCCAGGGGAATAAAAAGAAATAAAATATTTTTCACAATTTTCCCAAAAAAGCCCGGTTTATTCCCCTGAAAAAAATCGGGCTTTTTCATCCATTGCAACTCTGCCGATAAATAGTTTTAAAATTAAATAAAGGAAAAATGAAGTTCGATAATATTGTGATGTGGTTTAGTTGTTAACATATTCAAAGCTGAACAAAGTTTTAACGGGCTCTGGGACAAAATTTATTACGGGTCCTCAAACCATAAAAAGCCTTATTTTCCTATTTTTAGAAATTTTGAATACCCAACTTTCAAAATTTTAGTTTTAATATAGTTATAAAGAAATTCTCTGCAATTTTCTTTAAAAAAAATGAAAAAACTAATTAGTAATCACTATATTATTCTGGTCCCTCTCTATCTCCTTAAATACGACCTTGCGTATGTTTATTTATTTATCCGTATTATGTTATCCATACCATACTATTTGATGATCCATATACTAATGCCACCATGATCTATGCATATGCCCGATAGTATGCTATATACAAAGAATGGTCAAATAGAAGAACCTTTGTCAAATAGAAGAAGAGATAGCAGAAAAATAGATCTAGGATTACTGTGGGAAATTCAGAGCGTTTGACGAATTGCGATATGCTTGGCCAGGGAGGCCCTATTGTTAGTTTCGTACAAAAACCGCGCCAATTAGCTATTGTTTTTGGTTTACTATTAATTCTTAAAGATGATCCAAAGACAATACTGGAGTATTTTTTTATTTTTTTTATTTTATCCGTCGTTGAACAGCCGACCCAATTTTGGGTTTACGACTACTAATGTTCAACTCCGTAGCCTTGTAATTTTGAACCAATCCAGAAGACAAGATAACTCCTGGATCAGTACCCCCGGAGGTCTTGATTTGTTATGGAAACATGGAGGACTTTGCGACTCAACAGATTAAACGTGCATCACTCACCATTTACTACACGGGGAGTCTTCGGCCAGCGGGATCGAAAACACGAACTCTTGGACATGGGCCCAGTGCCCTACCAACCGGGCTATCCCAGCCTAATACTGGAGTATGCGCAAAATGTAGTCACGATTCAAATCAGATAGCTGAATTAATCACCCTGGCTTTGCACCATGCTCCTTAACCAGTCGATTACATACTCTTTACATACTCTTAATCACCAGAAATATTACATTAGAGTGGATTCCGAACCACAAAGACAAGATCGGAGAAAGTGCTGTGAGATAGGACAATGTTCATATATCGTCTACAATCGCTTCACTGACAGATCACATTATTTAAGGTTCATCACCGACACGATCACTTCATCATCGAAAGATCACGATTATTTTGCCGATATGATAAGTTTTAATTTATATTTTGTGCCAAATTTCCTTCATAGTTGCTCACGGTTTGATCTCTGAAGATTTTATTTGAAATTTTTCGATAATTAATGTCCATTATTTGATTTCAATTATAAATATGCCCTTAAATAACTTGTTTATTTAAAATTCCGTTATTTCTGAGAAAGTAATTGAAGACAAAAGTGGGAAAATGGTTTATGACCATATAAGCTAATGGTGAGAAAAAAACGATTTTCAGTATTTGAGATTTTCAAAATAAAATTTATTATTTTTAATGTTGAAAAAAAAATTTAAATTTGAGAATCAGGTTGGACAAGAACCGTTTTTTCCTCAAAATTCCACTACAATAAATACTTCTTTACGAGTATTCCCGCCATCTTCCTCACTGTCCTTTTCTTTGTTCCTCTTCTTTACGAGTGACAGGAACTGTTTTTCCCCTGCACGGTGCAATAATTCACAGGAAGAACCAATTTTCCTCGTCAATGTTTTGTCATAACTGAATAATCCTCAGAATGCAACAAATGGCAATCCAATCGTCAGTTTTGTCAAAAATGGACTTAAACCGTTCTTCCTTCTTGATCTTTAATTATTAAGTATTTGCACCATAGAAATTTCCTAAGTTTGAAATGAAGTTCATGTCAACCTTATTTTTTATCAAATTTTTAATTTATAAAATATCTTTCTTTTTCTGAAACGATTCAAAAGTACAACAATTCAAAAAATTTTACCGTTCAAAAAACAAGTATATTTATTAAAAATAATTGTTCTAAAAGTTTAGGATTGGTGCTTTTGTTATTCCACTGAAATCAATTTCCAAAAGCCCTTCAACCATATAACAAGAAACGAGCTTTAAAGATCATGATGGGCAATAATTAGATTAATATAATAATTAAATAATTGGATTTTTACAGTAGAACTAATCCCAGATAGCAAAATAAGTTTTATTTTCACTCAGCAAAAACCTTTTAATGTAAACCTAAAAATGCTTTTAATGTGGTTTTCCGTGTAAACCTTCTAACCTTAAAACGAGATCTGTGGCAATTTGCTCTATTCTACGCACATTACCCTAATCCAAANTTTTGACCACAAATGACCACTCTTCTATATAAAAACCTTAAATCGAGGTTGACTTAGGGTTTTCAAGGGTGAAAAATCTTTCAATAAAGCTAGTCTCAAGGTGAGAATAATCTTAAATCTAGGTAAATATAAGGTTTCTTTTCGCAATGTCTTGTATGCTCAGCTAAAATCCACCTTGTCAGGAAATTTTAATAGACAGTTCAATTTGATCCTATCGCTAGTGTGACGTCAACTAAAACGTCATTATGGACCTAAGTGACCATTTTATCTAAGTGACAATACTTTTCAAAAAAGCTTTAAAAAATAATTTTTCATCCTTTTAGGATGAAAAGTTTGAAACTGCAATATTTTTGCTTTATCGAAAAAATGTTTTTAGTACAAACATTTTCGATACAATAAAAAGATAATTCTGACACAAGATTGCATGCAGGTTGCATGCTTTCTGGGAATGTATCAATGCTGGGGACAACTACGAGGAAAAATATGTAAAAGGTTTCGTTATACCAAAGTATGTTTCTGTTAGGTATAAAGCTTCACCGTAAAGGACTAGAAAAGCTTAATTTATTTAGTTCTAACTGAATGGTTTATAATTTAACATGATATCTTAATGATATTTCAAACAATAAATTTTATTTTATTTCAGACTGTGGGAGTAATTTTTAAACTAAGTGATACAATCCTTGGCCTTACAGTCTTAGCATGGGGAAATAGCATTGGAGGTAACAAATATTTCACTAAATTTTGGCTAATTTTATTATTTATTTAAACAACTAAAAATATCTTTTATTTTTGCAGATTTCATTTCAAATCTTTCAGTCGCAAGGCAAGGTTATCCTAGAATGGGAATATCTGCTTGCTATGGTGGACCACTTTTAAGTATCCTTTAATCATCATCGGAAACCGTTAATAAAAAAATAAAAAAAGTGAAAAATTACAGCTGGTTTTATTTGAAGTATTTAATATTGCAATGAATGTTACACTATTAAGCCTCAAATGCTCCAGAAATGTTGAAGTTCAAAATAAATAAATAAATAAAAAGAATAAAAATGTCTCGACGAATTCTAAAATAAATAATTTTTCCCTGAAAAGTATACTAAAAGTGTAAGAAGTAAAAAATACCTATTTATATCGAATAAAAACGAAACGGTAAAATTGAGGTTCAAAAAATCAAACTTACACGAATTTAGATGCACGTATCAGTTTTTGTAGAATGCAAATGAAAAAAAGTAATTTTAACCTTAAATTAAAAAACATATGTCATTTTTAACAATTGACCAAGGTCCTTTTCTTCAATCGGACAAAAACTTTTAACCGACTCTCACTGCGTATTTTTATTTAAAAAAAAATTCAAAAATTTATTATTTTTTATAGCATCTTTAAAATCTACATATATTTTAGAATTAAAGTATACAACAAAAATTTCGCAAATTTTTTATTTTTATTTTTTACAAATATAGAATTAGATCTTAAAAAAAGGTTATTGGAAAATTGAAATTGAAGAATAATCAAGTTGAAGGAAAATTTTGAAAATTAATCTAGGTTAACTTATTATTTATTTCATAAAATGCAAAGTAAAATGTACTAGGCAAAACGTATATACTAACGCAAGCAAACATGCAAAACTCTTATTAGAAATGAAGTTTAGTATGATTAATTTTGAAACGCGAGCGCTTAAAATGCTGCAAAACATGCTTGTATAATCTGCAGAAATATGGATAACTAACGCCATCTGTTAACCTAGATCTGAATAAACACTTAAACATCACTGAAAAGCTTAAATGAAAGCGTGGGCGAGAAAAAGATCGAAGTTCTATGCCGTTTTTTACGTCATCGGTGGTTAATACAATTTTTTTTAAATATCACTAGTTAAAAATAATGTTTTTTCTTAAAAAATTTAATAACTTATTCAAACAAATCAACATTAATTTAATTGAATAATTTTCATTTAAATATTTCTGTTACAGATTATTTCTTTTTTTTAAAATTAGTTATAACAATCATTCTTTTGTCAATAAATAAATTAAAATCTTCATTGAACTAATTTTAAGTACTTTTTTTCGTAGTACAATTATTTCTCTATCTCTGATGCATTAAACTTTAAAAGCTATAAAATGAAACACTTGAATGCAAAACTTTTACTTCACGATCTGCAGATATATTTTAAAAATTTTCCATGATTTTGCAAAGTCAATACAGAAGTTTCTGCAACTGAACATATATAGTCTTTTAACTTTCAGGTAGATTTTTTTCGTTTTATAAACAAAAATATGCCATCGCATACACTTTTCGAAACATTTTTTTTAAAGAGCTTATAACTAACGCTAATACTGACGCTTTTAAAAAGTTTTTACGATAATGCATTAAGTGAACAGATGAGACAATGAAAAAAATTGGAAAATATGACAACCAAAGTTGACTTCTTCAGGGGGTACCTGCCTCGGATTATTCTTCTGTGTTTTATTGTATTTTATGCATTCTATTCTTTCCTGGACTTTGGCAAAACCTTTGGGTTATAGAGAAAGCAATTTTAGACATTTGTCTTGCTTTCTCGATAGAAAAGGTTTTGCTTTTATGACAGCCGAGGCTGGTACCCCCTGAAGAGGTCAGCTTTGGTTGTCAAATTTTCCAATTTTTTTCATTGTCTCATTTGTTTATTTCCTTTTGGACTCACTGCTGCTAAGCGCGTTTTTCCAAAGGATGTATTATTATTAGTTTTGATTGCTTTAATATTTTGAATTCTTTACTTAATTAAGTGAACAGATTATTTGATTTGTATGTAACTGAATACTGATAAAATATGCAAGAAAAAGTTGCAATACAGGGTAGTTTGCAATCACCTCCCTCAATATACATTTTGAATATTATTGACCATTTAACCAACTTGAAATCAAAACAGTATACATTTGATCGTACCTATGTACTGTTACTCATGAAGAAAAGTTTTAAAAATTTGAATAGCTTAATAATTGAAAATTCATCAAGCATGAAATAAATAACTACAGCACATAAAAGTATATTGTTTAAAAAAAAAAACATTCCTTAACTATTTCAAAGATTTACTCTTAGGTATAGGAATACCTTACACAATTATGATAATCAGAGGTGGACAACCACTACAGGTATGTCATATCAAATCATTTTTACAGTATATTTTATCTATTTTTAATCAAAAACTTATTAAAAGTTACGCACAGTTTTAGTTGCCCAGTATAAACATCCTAACAACAGCTACGACTGAATGTAAACAATAACAAGCTTCCTCAAACCGGAAGAAATGTAGAAAACTTACAGTGTATGCTTCCGTTTATTTTATGCTTACGAGGCGATATAAAAGCAAGTTTAATATTCTAAGTTTGTGTAAAATAGCACCGTTTGTTATTTTTTGGTTAGCATCATAGCAAGCTTGCGGAGTCTTGCGAATTAATTTGTTGTTTGTTTCGTCGTAAGTCTTACGACTAATTTTAACCACTAGCGCCATCTGCACTTAGCTTTACACGGTCTACCATCCATAGTTTATATGGATGATTAATCGTGAAGCAGCACCGAGACTCTATTTGGATGGCGCACGGGTTTGAAATTTGTTGTAAGACTTCCGGGTTAAATTCGATTGATTTTTACGCCTAAGCTTGAAAAAGCGCACCATCCAATATTACACTTGTAGTTTTTACAATATAACACATTCTTTCAATTTCAACGGAACAAACAACAAATGAATTCAAAAGACTCCGCAAGCATGCTATGATACTATACAAAAAATAACAAACGGCCCATCTAATATGGTGCCCCTGAAAGAGTGGCCAACAAATCTCTTCTTAGATGACCAGGTGGGTCATTCTAAAAGGTGGGCATTGAAGAAAAAATTACTGTCCTTGTTGCAAGTCGTGCATCTTGATACATTAGTTTTAGCATATTGTCCGAGCTGCGAGATTAAGCTCATTTCACAAATTATCATTTAGGTTTAAATTTTCAAGTTGGTATATTTCCTATGCGCTGCACAATCAGTCTTCCCGATGAGCAGACCTAGTGCGTTCTCCAGAAGTGGTATCCACTCTTTCAGGACCACCACAATGGATGAGATACCGTTGACCATGTTAATCTGGACGTCTAGTTTCTGCCACACTAAATAGCAGCACCGAGACTCTATTTGGATGCTAAAGTGCACTAGGAATTTAATTTTGCCGGAAATGCCAAGAGCCAATAAGGCACTCCAGGGATCTTTTACATGTCGCATAATCATACGACATGGCAGCTGAGGATTTTCTGCATCCCGAAAATCCGGTGTCTGGGCCGGGGATTGAACCCGCAGACTTGGGCTCAGAAGGCCGACGACAAACCAACAGCGCCACCCAGGTATATTGTTGACAAAATAAAAAGTATTTTATAACGATTCTTTTTTTTCAAATGACGATTTTTATGTCCTGAAAAGATAGTTCTTCAAATGACGATTCTCTTTTTAAACAAAAAAATAAATCAGATTACAAAGACATGTATACAAGAAATACTGCACAAGAGTCTCAAAACACAATGATCACGTTGTGAGCGAAATGGTTTTAAAATACACCGGAAAGCGTAACCCGGAAATATAGGCATTAAAGAGGTTGTAGCTCACCTTAGTGCAAAAAACGCCATCCACAACGCTAATAAGGGATAATACTCAAAACATGGCAGCCTTACACTTAATATATGTAGTGATATTAAATTTTTGAATTTGTAAATCGACTTGTTAAAATTCATAAATTACAGAAAACTCTTATGAATTTTAAAATAATGCATAAATTTTAAAAGAAACCCCCAAAAAAATTTATCGTAGGAACTCTAAAAAGAAAAATTTACGCTCTTTCACATGAATTAGCAGCAAAAATTGCTTTTTTAACATGCAATCAATTTTAAAAAATTGTCAGCCTAGCTTAGGACAACCGAGAGATTTTTAACAATTTATTAGGTATATTTTGTATAAATTTTTTCCATTGTTTCGTATTATTCTGATACTATTTTTTTTTTAATTTTAGCTGAAATACGAGAGATTAACGACCCTTTTGTATAGTACTCTAACAATCATCCTACTCTCAACGATTGTGACTATCACAGCTCTTCGATTCCAAGCTAAACGATGTTTTGGTATAATATTAATATGTATGTATTTCGCTTTCTTAGCTATTGCTATTATTTTAGAAACAGGAATCATTTGAATAATGCTAATGAACTTACAAAATAAAGCTTTAGCTAACAGAAAGTGGGTTTGAAAAAGCAAAGTGAATAAGAATTTAGAAAAATGATTAGAAATGGAACAAACTAGTTTTGATGCTGAGTACTTTATAGATAACATCAAGGCTGTGTCATTAAACTCTTAACAAACGGGTTTTAATTGACAATAAAGCTAATATGTGAAGTAAATGTGATAACCAAAATCTACAAATATATAGTTGTAAAACATTTTCTTGTTATTAACATCTTTTATGTATATTTTTCTATGTGTGTACACAAACTTATTATAAATAAAGAAAAAAAAATTCTGAAGAAAGAACATTTCTTAATTAGCATCAACAATACCTCGGAAAATTTGTTATACATTTGTGAAATCTTTTACTGCCCAATAATTTTTAATAAATATTCCTAGCATAAACAATCTACACAAACGCCCACATTTTCGTTTTTTAAAAGTGCAAAATTATAGTACATAATTTGCATAATTATGTATATCATATCCAGTGTCATCTAATCTATCACAAAAATTAACTTTCATATACAGGATGGTCATAATTAAAAAATCAATGATTTAGATCAACACGAGTTCGTTCTAGTCGGCGGATGTCGATGAAACTTGGCTTATAGATTGCATGGATCATAAGATAAAGAAATCTGCAATCGTAAAAAAAAAAAAAAAAAAAAAAAAAAAAAAAAAAAAAAAAAAAAAAAAAAAAAAAAAAANAAAAAACCTAAATTAAGTACGTTCCCCTTCCAATGAGGTGACCAGGTTCGAATACCAGCGATGACTGGTCAATTCGAACTCCACGCACAGCTTGCACTGCCGCAGTTTCTGTTTAAGTCGTCTGAACATTTATTCGTAACTTAGTAATTCGTATTGTTTTTTATTTTTATTTAATAACGGTCGAAAAAACGTTGAATTGTAAGGGGTACAAATTTTTGTATCTCTTTAAAGAATATAATTTTACAATGCAAAAGAAAAATTTGGGCAAAATTAGTCGAATAGTTCTTGATTAAAACGAATTTTAAATATCCGACTTTTTTTTCCCGCGTGGCCGCTAGCGAAACTTTCACTAATTTCGACCCTTTTTTTAGCATGACAAACTTGCCATCATATTTATGATGATGAGATGAAGTGACCATTTCAAAACAAGAATGAAAAGCGTAAAGAAAAAACTCAATTTATTCGATAAAAATTTGTAACATTCATTTACAAAGGAAGGTTTACATCACTTTAAATAACTATTTTCAACAGTATGTAATATATTATCTGTATGCCTTCTTTTATAATACACAAGTTATACAGCTTATACACTGAGAAACTTGAGGCACATCAGACACTACAACCTGATAAGTTTAACTGTAAATATGTACAATATCTTTTTACAAGGAAACCAACAATTCTGAAAATTATTCTGTACATTTTTTTTTTTTTTTTGCATACTGCACAGATAACCAAAATGTTATAGAAGTTACTATTGCATATTTACTTGCAACTGTTGCATATTTATTTGTAAACAATAAATTGATTAGGCAACATTATTTAAGTTTTGATCCATTAAAATTATTGTTTTAAATGCTTATTTAAGGCTGATTTCATAACAGAAGTAAAGAAATGGTTAATTGCTTTATTTGTTCAAAAGAAAAGTGCATCAACCTATTGCCAAACCCTTATTATTTTATGCTTCCTAAACTAGGAAGTTCAGACTAGATAATTGCAGAAGCGCATTCATTACAAATAAATAAGTTCTTGAACTTCAAAATAACATTTTCAGGAGGAAAAAAAGGAACATTTAACAATCAAATTATGAACTGCATTAAAATAAGTAACGTTTTACATTTTTGAGCATGTAAAACAATAACTGTTGAGCAATATACAGTCCCAAATATTATTCACTTTTCAGCTATAACATTTTTAGCTTCACACATACAAGTACAAGTTGGAAGACAGATGGTATCTACAAACACACACAAAACAAAATATTATCATGGCTTTTAATCTATTATGTATTTACTCATATTTTGAAAAATGTGAAACATTTGCAACGAACTCTAAAATAACACTAGTCATCAAAGTGATAAATGATTTTTTTAACATGTTTCCATTTGAAAGTATTTAATTCAGATAGAGATAATGTTGTATTACCTTGCCCTTGGAGCATTAGTCCTGGCTTTTCTAACCTTTAAGGGGCCTTTCATACAATATAAAACCGGTTTTTCTAATAAATGCAAAGCACTTATTGGAAAACCCGACTGACACTATAACTTGACATAGTCATCAAACAGCCAAAAAAGTTTTCTAAATTTCATTCATTAAATTCAGGTAGAATGTATGCAATACCTTGCCTTCAGAGCGTTTGTTAATCCTCGCTTTTCCTGAAACTTTAAGCTGGTGTCTTTCCTGCAACGTAAAATCAGTTTTCCAATAAGGACATAAGCATGAACATTTTGCTCACATAGAAGACCACAGTAATGAGATTAAATTATTTAAAAGTAGACTTTGCAAAAATTTCTGGATTATTTTTTTAGAAGCATGAGAATGAACTAGTGACATATGTTGTCCTAAGGATCGTTGAAAATTGCTTTTTTTATTTCATAGTTAACATTTAAAACTTAATTTTCAATTCATCTACATTGCATTATAAAATAAACTGTAATTAAATTTCTTTAAATTATCGCCATACTCTTTCTGTCAGCTACATGGATACACTGTTCCACTTGCTAGAATTCAGTAAGAATGTACATTCATAGAATGGATTAGTTACTTCCCTATGTCCAACATGATATTTTAAAATGAAAATTGTAAAAATTTGGAAAAACAGAACTGTGTTATTGATAAGATATAAATAAAAACTTTTGTTTTAATAGAAAAAAATACATCCATTTAATATTAGTTTCAGTCGGTGAATAAATAAGCATAATAACAAACTCCAAATAAGTCAATGTGTTTTCAACCTTTTTAACACTATTTCAGAATAAATGGAAAAATTCTTGCCACTAGGTTAATAAAATTCAAAAATAAAATCCTTTAATTTAAAGTTGTGTCAAATCAGTTGTTTACAAAATGAAAGCTAAAAGAAATTACCAGATGTCCCTGTAATACCGAGTAAAATTTAAATTCTAAACAAAAGTTGTTTTTTTCCTCCTCTCTTTCAACACCAAAATTTTTATTGAATCCTCAAAAAACATACTAATTTTGTGTATCATCACAACTGGTTTAGTTGACACATTTTATGATGAAATTTTTAACTGTGGTTTGACAATTAGATGGTTTTGCATTTTGCATCATAGGAAAATTAAGTGTTACTGACCCCTTTAAAATCAAAACAAACAAGGTTAACTCTTTCAGCAGATATATAGGCTCAGAGAGCAAGTCTATTTTTCATGTTCTGAAAACATGTTCAAAAATGAACTTGTTTCATTTTAGACTGAAAATCATTAACAAAAGGTTACATCATTCACATTGAGTTAAGTGTCTTTTTGGATTTTTTAAAATTTTTCTTTGTTATTTCTGATGTTTAGAGTTATTATAGAGTTAGTGATTATACAAAATAAATGTTTGTAAACCCTAACACAACTACTGTTATCTATTAGAATGGCTAAATAAAGTTAACACTTAACTTTATTTTAAAGAAAACATTGATAACTCTTAATAATAATAATACAAAAAATTTAAAAAAAATTTTACTCAAATTTATAAACATTAAGGTAATCATCAAATCATAATTATCACTGATTATTAAAATATTGTAACTGTAAAGTGATAACAAGATTAAATATCTTATTAGAGTTTAAAGAACAATAAGAAAATAATCATAAATTAAACATATATATTTAAAAATACACATCAACATAATTTTTTTGAATTTATAAAAGAAAAAGCTTGTTTCATGCTTCATATTTAGGCAAGAGTAATAAGAAATATTTTCACAGTTGACCTTTCAAAATTTATTAAATGATTTCAAAAAGTCTTTCTTTCATTATAAAGAAACAGTTTTAAAAAATATTTAACAAAACAGATAAATGACAACATATCCAATACTGTGTTCTTTTACTAGCTCATTACTTATTGTCAATCTTATTCAAAATGTAAAACATTTTTTCTTTAAATTAAAAATCAATTTATGAAGAAAAAAAGGTTGTATTACAAAAAATTGTAATTGCTACACCACTTTCAAATCAGGATATTTATTTGCTTACCACAGATGCTGAAAATTGAAAATGCAGTACAATAATTACGATATTTTATTTTTCTTAAAGAATGAATAAAATTATGAGTTATAAATAATTTTCTTTATAAGTATTAATGAAATTTAATAAAAAATTATAATTCATACCTTCACTATATCAAGCATTGGCAAGTACAAAGTTTGGGATGTGTATTTTTAAATTACTTAAAAAAAATTAAAAAAACATAAAAGCATAGATAATTTTGAATTAATATCTTCATGAATTGATTAAGATCATTTGTGATTTGTTAATAATTTTTATGAAAATTAAAGGAAATTTCATGAAACAAGAGATGTATTAATTTTTCTTCAGCGTAAGAAATGTTACATTAGTCTGAAATAGTAAATAATATCATACTGAATCAGGAAGTTGTTCTAAATGTTTAACTTAATCCATTGCTTTACGTGAAACTTATAAATTTCATAACAAATATTAAAATAAATTCTCAGGTAAATGCATAATATTGATATCTACATGATAAATTTTCATTTGATTTAAAATATTCCTATTTAATAGGAAATTAAAAAGCTTAAAAGTAGTTAGCTTCATATTTAATGGCACATTTTAACATATAAACTGCAATATAACATATTAGTATAACATAATAAAAATCATAGCGGCAAAACATATGAAGTTTTAATTTGATGAATTATTCTTCATATACATAAGCAACAGCAATAGATAACTATTTTTTAATTAAGTTATTTTGTTTCAAGAGCCGATCATGAATGCACCTTCATAGGAATAGGCAGATAAAAAGGGTTTTCTGTCATAAAAATCATTAAGGTGTTACGTGACTATGTTCTTATCAAGAAAGGAAAGGGAATTTACACACCTATATTTCTACTCTAGGAGTTAACTCCACAAGGAAATAAAAATATTCCATCACACACCCACAAACAGAACTTGTTACATATTAGAACCAGTTAAACATCTTCCATGGTTGTTACGTAAGAGGAAAATTAAATAAATAATCCCAAGAAACTGAAGAGGTAAGATATTATTCGATTAAAAACTAAATTCACCTCAAAAATATATAAATTGAAAATCACAATCAACATGTTTCAAGCATTTAAAAACAAACGCCCATTTTAAAGCCCTGCCAGGCATGAATGAGAATAAACAAAAATGATTTGAAATACTATCATTCAGCAATTTTATATTTCAAATCATGTTTGTTTCTTCTCATTCACGTCTGGCAAGTCTAGAAAATGGGAGCCTGTTTTTGAGTGCTTGAAACATGTCAACTGTAATTTCCAATTTGTATATTTTTGAAGCAAATGAGAAAAATATCTAAGTTAAAAACCAAACATATTAGATGTGCGAAACATTGTCTGTTCGTTTCTCATCACATGTTCGGATCTTAGTGTATAACAGCCTCCCAAGATTTGGATTATCATGTAGTTGCTACCCTTAACTTACAAAAATATCTCCCAATAGAAGGTTTTAAAGTGTTAAACCGCATAATCAAATTGGCTTATTCTGGCCATCAAATGGACAAGAGAATCAAAGAAAAGGAGGCCATTGACACCTTCAAGTAAACAAACAGTACCATATTTAACAGATGTGTTGTCCCATGCATAGTTGCAACAAGTCTAATAGATAGAATTCCCAGATTTAATTCTTCTAAGTTCAAACTTCTTGTTCAAACGAAAAATTAATGTGTGGTTGAAAAAAATTTTATAACATTTAAAAGAAATTATTGTATTATAATATTATTATCTTAATAGCAGAACAATTATCTGATAAGGTGGGTGTAAAAGCTTTCAAAATTAACTATTGTTTTACTCACTTAAAAATAAAAATTATAGAAAGAATTTGTTTATATAAACTCATTTAATTTCTTGTTCTGGAATTGAATGAAGCTATAGATACTGTCTTATCGGTTGTTGAAAATTTAAGAGTTTTAAAAAACCAAAAATATGAGATTAAAAAAAAGCATTTATTCTTCATAACCAGTTAAGTCTATAGCATCAATGCAGAAACACTCTAAGTGCTTTTTCATTCCAATGTTCAAGAAACCTAATTTCTTCAGAGCTAAAATTGTAGAAAAAAAGCATTATTTGACTGAGAAATTATTAGCATGATGGGGGAAAAACTAAGTTTGTTTTACATACCTAACAAGATGCTAGATCAATCAATAAGAATATGTTAGCACTATGTACTATCTCAACATACTTTTTGCTAATACAATTACTACAATTATCAAGTTTAATGCAGGATTGTTATGATGCATGTTACTTTAAAATATTCTACTGTATAAATTCTAGCTTTCAACAGCATTAAATTATGTTTTTAAAATGATCAGGCAATATTAAAGTAAGTGTTAAAAACAGGACCCATTGGTTCAACTTAAATTCAATAAAATTTGTTGCAACATACGAAATAAACATAAGTAATTCAAGTATCATGCAAGATACTCATCTAAGAAATCGTTATCTCTTCTATGCTATATCTTACATAATTCTCAGAATCAAACAATTAAAAAACCAAATTTTCCAGAATTTTGCTCTTTCAGACAATAAAAATAAGACATTCTAAAAATAAGAATGATTTCTTGATTTCACGAACTTATAAAGATATTAAGTCAATTTTTTTATGCAAGCATAACATTTTCACACCTTTAACCACATATATGTTGAATGATTGGATTACATAACTGAATTCATCTTAGTAAAAGTTGTAAAACCACAATTTGATCATTTAAATCAGATACGAATTTAACATTTTCTTAATTAAAAGAACTAAAATTATATTGTTATTAAATTTTTGTCATTGAAAAAAGGGTACTTAATAATTTTCCAACAAATTGGCTTCCATCTTATAAATCAATCTGATGAGTAAGCCTAAATTGTTGAGTACTATAGGCATGGACTAAAATTATGGCATAATTTCGATAAACAGAAGGACATTAGCAAAATTATAGTTTTCCATGTTTCCCTAAAAAATCCGGATTAAATTAAAAGTAGTCAAGAAAATAATCCTAATTTCCAATGAGCATACTTAAACAAATTTTTCATGTTATCCATATTCTCAGCATCCTAAAATACAATTACAAGAAAATTACCCAAATTGATCAACAAATTCTTTCAATCAGAAATGCCTAGCTTGTTTGAAACTTGATTACTCTTAATAAAATCAATGACTGATTCTTATGCATATTGAAATAGGCATATCTGAAATATTTAATGAATTTTTGTAATACATTTGATTAAATATATGCTGCACTTAATTATAATGAAAGAGCTATTAGTTAATTACAAATAAAGAACACATTTTAATTGAAATCTATTAAAATGTTTTTATTGAATTATTAAACAAACATTGATGCTTAATAAATTTTTCTTCTGTAATTAAGCTTAACGAGACAGAAAATGAAAAACAAAAGCAAAGTTTGTGAAATAGTCGGGTTTGTTCATACTTAAATTTTGTTATTGAAGGAAAGAAATTTAAATTTTAAATGAAGCCCTCAAAATAATTTTGATAAAAAGATGCATTTCATTGTTTCATAACCAGCAAAAAATAACTTATACACAACATTGTTATAAAAAATATTATTTAATTATGTAAGTCACTGATAAAAAAGAACTGATATACATTTCTCAAACCATAAATTTTAATTTTGATCTTACAAAGAAGACTAGAAAACTCCACACTTCAACCTTTCAGTAAGATATTTTAAAAGAATATATTGAATTCTTTGACAAGATGTCTTATAACTACTCTTGATAATTCAATTTCCAATATATCTTATATTTGTCATAAACATTCAAGCAGTTAACAAAATAAATATCCCTTTACATTTTAGTTATTAGTACGTAAACACAAATCAAACGTATCACAAACTGTGGCAAGGAGAACATTCTAAAAGAAGCCCGCCCCCACCCAAGTGGATATTATACACTAATATTTAAACACCTTCAGTACATATGTTTAAAAGTTAAAATACAAATTTTGATGAACAAAATATTCACAAAATTATTGGCTATAATTTTAAATATTTAAAAATTATATTTTCATAAACCTTACGCATAATAAATCAGTTCTAACTGAATATGTCATACAGTAAACCATTATTTTTCTGACAGATAAATTAAAGGATATTTTAAGATTAAACAAATTTGTACATTAGTTCAAATATTTAGACAAATATTATATTCTGAGTTTCAGGGTCAGACCCTTGTTGCATAATAGGTTATTGGCATTCAATACTGAATTCCACCTTAAAATCAATAACTAGTTCACATGATTGAGAAATTATTGACTCTTGTAAATAGTACCAACCACTGCCACCTAACCTTTGGACAAAATTAGTCGTCACCTAATTTTGACAAAATTTGTTCGAAAATCACTGAATTTATTGAAAGTGTTTTAATTTTTATTTAATAAAATATAAAAATTATTTTTAAAATAGGTGATTTCCGGAATAGACGTGTTCTAACTAAACTACGATTTAAGGAGATGTCGAGAGTTAATGCTTGAAATCCTGAGATATCATCTAAAATTGAAAGTATAAAATTGGAGAGTTTGCCAACTGAATATCCAAAAGCAAGGCTCTCTTCCCAGTAAAAAGTTGAACTGCTATCCATCTAATTCTTGATGCCTGAAAGTCAAATGGCAGGGAAAATATGGCTGTGAAAGCAGAGAAAGAAATTCTCAAATCAGTCCCTGCCAGATTTATTAGGGGGTAGAATGGAGAAATTTTGATAATTTTTTTTTATTTCTGTTTTATTTATGCATTTTTTATTTATGAAAACGAAATCAGCAAAATTAGATAAAATGAATTATCTAATTTTTTGCTTTGATTATTTACAAGGGGGAAATATCACTAAATAGAAGGTGGTGAGGAAATTGTAAGAAAAATATATTGCTATTGCTTTACTATATAAATAAAGCAAAGAGTCGTGAAAATACAAATATCCACTTAAAACACTAAAAGGGCTTTTCTTATTCAATACTACAGTAGGAATATAGTTAAGCTGCATTGAATCATTTTTAGCAATATAAAAAACAGTGAAATTAAAACACCCCCAGCATTCCGGATATATATAACTGATTTTCTACTGATAACAACTGACATCAACTGATAACAACTTGCAAATTAGAAACACTAAAAAGGACTTAATACAGAAGCATGATTAATGTAAGAAGCAAGGTTCATACAGAGATCAGAAGAAGAAATTCAAGGAGTCCAAAATTTTAAGGACTCGTCAAAAATTTAAAAACTTTGTGCTAAAAGATAACTAAACAGTTTTTTTTATAAAAAAAATTAAAAAGCAGTTATTACAAGGAACTCGCAAAAATGTGTAGTTTGCATAGTTTTTCTAGCCCTTTTGAAATAAATTTTGACTTTGTTAAACTTTATCAAGAAAAATAAATAAAGTTATCACTTTTACACATAAATACATTTTCCAGTTTTAAATATTTTAATAAATCTTGTTAAAGAACAGATGTTAAAGATTAACATAAAAACCTACCAATCTTATATTTTTAAATTTGAATTACATAAAAAAAATCTAAGGCATTTTATACAAACAAAAAAAAAAATCACAGTAAATTATTAATTAAGTGTGCTTGTAACATGTAAAATTAAAATTTTTTGCTGTTATTTTTTTCTTCTAACTCTTGCAATTCAATTTTTTTCTTTTGAAGTTTTTCTTAAACTATTAGATTTTGACAGCTAAGTCATATAATTTAGCTTCCCTGTTTGGACAGCAAATTCATCAGCGGACTTAGTAAGTTCATCTATGCAACACAATAATCTAAGGAGTTCTTAAGGAATAATTTAGAAATCTAAGTAGTTCGAAGTACTCCTTGGAGACTTTTTTTTATTTCCAAGGAGTATAAGGTGTCGGTACGCACCCTGAAGAAGTTGTGAGCATTGTCTGAAAACTCTTTTGTATTTATTTAAAAAAAGTTTGTGAAATGCTTCTAAAAAATTAACCATATTCCAACATGATTTTTTGTTATTACTTTGCTAAGCTGAGAGCTACTCTAGAAGATCGACAAAAGTGATAGTTTTGGGCATAACTTGTATATCTGAGACATTGGTCATAAAGCATTAGTAATAAACGACATTAAGTTTTAAATGGAATCGTATTTTATTCTTTAACAGTTTACAAATAAAGATTTATATTTTCTGCTATCTTAAAAAATTAAGATTGAAATTCTGTTTTGAAAAGGTAAAGTCTTTTGTTTGTTAAGAGTCATTAAAACTAATCACAAGTCTATTTTTAATTTTAAAAATAAACAACCCTGAGCAGTCCTATAATTGGATTTCCTAAAATTCTATTACAAAATTGACCTATAAATGTAGCACAAATCACTCTGAAAAAAGCAATTTATAAAATTATCTAAAAGACTTAGGTATTGTAAAAGATATACCACACCATTAAACCAAATTATATTACAAACAAACATTACCACATATGAAAGATACAAGAAAAAACACTCTTTCCAGAGGTAAGTTTTAGAAAAATGTAATTATTAGATATATTTAAAATCCAATTCAGAATTATTACAATTTCTAGGTTATTATTTTTGTTTTTGAATAAATAAATTCACATGAAATAATGCCTCAAGCTCTGCTTATGAATGCCTATGATGGTTAGATAGATTCCATAAAAAATAGGACTGAAGTTGAGTTTTACCTAGAATCTTTTATAAGAGAGATTTCAAACATACAGCACACTGAAAGACTACAACTCATAAATTTAATTAACCTATTACTGCTAATGCAATTTTTCAGTAATATTCCGTGAATTAAATATCAATATTTTATATGACAAGATATCAACTAAAATATAACTGAAACAACCCTTCCTAATAACTTGTTTTCATTTGAAAAGTTTAAAAAAATTGCAATAGAAACAGTACAAACTGCGAAATTATCCAAACCTATTATCTTATAATTTTTATAAGAGAGTTCAAGGGGAAAAAAACATTCTTATTCTTGTGTTTAATAATGTTCTGAATGAAAACAAAGTGGAAACACAATAACACTTTTTCTTAAATTTCAAAAATTATGGCTAGAATATGAAAAAAGCAGCATAATTAATTAAATAGTAAGTTCTGCTGTCATAAATACTGGACATAATTTGAAATAAAGACAATATGGTGTGAAACTGTCTAAAAAAAAAGAGATCATGCACACTAATAGATTAAAGTAAACAATAAAAATATGATATAATACCCTAGAAAAAGTAGAAGTAAAGCTAAAATATAGATTAAATTCCCATGAAACTCTTTCTACATTTTTTTTACATGTGTAATAGGGTGACGCTCAAGCTTTTATTTATATAACTAAGTTCTTTCTTCTTTTTTTGATTATCAACAGCAAGTTATTGTAAAATGGACACAGAAAAAAGATTTAAAAAACATAACTTTCAAGTAAATAAGCTTTACTATCACCTAATACGTAACTCTTTAGAAACCAGCCCGCCTGATAGGCAAACATTTCTTTAATCATGTTTTTATTAATCTTAATAAGACATATGTAATATATAAATATATTACAACTTAATTTTAAAAGAAATGTGCTTTTCCTTAAAATGCAATTTTAGTTTTAATCCATTTTATTGCTTTATGTGTTATTAATAATTATGCAGTTCACAATTCATACATTCTTGTTTTATGAATTCATCTAATGATCTTACAACACTTGATAATCAGGTACAGGTCAGATCTAATATAGTGCCAAGTTAATTACACTGTATATTATACAAAAATTTTATGTAAAAATAACAGATGGCAATTTGATATTTCTGTTTTTACCAAGACTATATGGATATTATAAACTTAATTTTATAGAAATGAGAGATCTATTTAAAGACACTGATAAATCAAAACATTTTGTGACTAAATAAGAGATAAATTAATGTTAAAGAAATAAAACATTCAGGTTAAGTATTAATAAAAAATTTATTACTTTTCATATTTTTTCAGTCAATATCATTAAAAGAAATATAAAATCTGAGATAGAAAGAAAATTTAAAATTTAACAAACAATTTAAAGTGCAAAAAAAAGTTGATTCTTTTACACAAAAATAAATAAAACCAGCAATTATATTTCATAACACAGTAAGCTAAAATTACAACTAATATTGAAATAAAGAACAAAACAAAAATATTTCTGATATTACTTAAAGTGACATTATTACAAAACAGAACTTAAAAAAAAAAAAACAAAAAAAAACATGATATAATACTTTAAGCATAAGAAATAAAAGTATTCATTGATCTTTTAAAAACAAAATAAAACTAGAAGTAAATAACAATATTGAAACAATATAGTTCTTTAGAGATTGAGGAATGCCGGAATCACAGTCCTTTACAAGTATATATATGTCAAAAATAACAAGTGTTGCACTTCAAGTGTAAGATACATTTTGCATTTTTTAAAACATCATAACGTAATATACATCAAGAAACTCATAAAATTATTAATTTAAGATTTCTTACGATTACAGGATCCATCAAAAAAATAAATAAATTAAAGCCATTGCTATTAACCTATTATTGCTATTAATGTTACATAGCAGAAATACTAAATAGTGTCCCCTTTTTTTTCAGAAGTGAAGCACATAAAATTTAGTACAGAATTTTTTCATCTATCTCACTTTCATGTGCAATAATGTATAACTTAAAATAGACCTAAATCTATGTGGAACATGAGGAATTTGTGTATTACTACAAACATTAGATTACCGTATTCCCTAACAGATTTCTAGGGTGAAATCTATGTTTTGCTCTCTGCATATCACAGCCTAGAAAATGCAACTGTGCATACAAAATCTGTAGTATACAAACTCTATTAAAAATGTAGTAAAATACCCTTTAATGTGAAAAATTTACTAGATAACGCAAAACATTAACAATACTATTTTATCTATTGGGATTTCAATGCATCCCAAAAAGTAATAAAAGCAATACTGCTATACAAAAATCAACCAGGATACTTCTTTGATTTCATATCCAAATCGATTTATGGAGGAAAAAAAAACTTGCCATTAACAGCTTAAAAGGGAAAATATTATAAAAGCAATATGAAGGGATAAATTTAAATTGGCATATAAAAGCCTTTTGGAAAGAAATAGAATAAAATTCAGCACACATGATAAACAAATAAAATGACTTAAAGAAATGCTTAAAACACAACTAGTTTGATGTAAACTTCTGAAAAATCACATTTTCCTTGTTTCTTTTTTAACTTCTCTATTTTTGACTAGATTTTTTCGACAAAAAGTAGTTTAAGTAGAAGGCATACTCTGACAACAAAATGTTATTTGATTCAAACCTGACAAGCTTTTAGTTTCACAACAATGGTTCAAACAATAACACTCTAGCTATGGCTTTATTTGAAGGGTATTAATTTTACTACAGAAATGAACTTGAAACTTTTTCAAAATAAAAGAATTGGAAATAAAAATTGTAAAAAAAAAAATTTGTCATTCCTCTTTTTATCAGACCAACATTTTTCAAATTTTATTCAAACCAAAGAAATGGTTGGCAAAATGAACCGAAGATTTAACCTAGCTATGTAAATTGGCTTTACTACACAATGTGGTGCTAAATATGATTACATTGATAATAAATTTTTCAACTTATATGAAAATAGAAGTTTCAAAAAAAAAAAGAAAAAAGGAAGAGATGAACAGGGATGCCAACATGCAAAAGTTATTTTATGTAGTTCAGACATGTTTCGCTTATTTTCCTGTAGTTCTGGAGATATTTTTTCTTCAGTTATTATAAATATTGGTTGAAGAAATGTTATAAAGTAAAAATAAACATTTAAATTAATATTTATCAAAATAATTTTCATTCTAACAATCAAATACGTTACACTACATTTAATTGATTTAAGATTAACAATCCTATACGCAGCACATTGTTATAAAATATTACAAATAAAATAATCTTTCAACAAACACACTAATTTAATAAAGATTGTCTGATTTCATCAAAGATTTTGAAAGGCATAATATGGTATTGAAAACCTAAATTTTTGAAATTCGTTTTTTATAGCAACCAAAACATGACCTTAACTGTTAAAACGCAAACACTAAGATATTTTTAATTTATTTTAAACTTATATTATTGAAGAATATTAGAAATGTAACTAAATATTGAAAATTTAACTAAATATTGAAAATATTGAAGAATATTAACTAAACTGAAACTGAAGAATATAAACTGAAGAATATTAACTTAGAATATTGAAAATTTAACTAAAACATTCCAATTTCTGTTTTCTTCAAATTTTTTTTTTCAAAATAATATCAACTCTACAAAAACAATGGCTAAGTAGCACATTGAAATGGTTACAATTTTATAGTGTGTGTAGAAAACCAAGGTTTAGTAGATTAATACCAGGTTGTGCACTGGCCTTCATGCATTGTACTAACAATTTACATTAGAGTAATGTTTCATTATATTTAGATTTGGATTTTAAAAAATCTTAAAAACAAACTGCTTGCAATTTTTGCTCTAAGTGGTTTGGGGAATTTTCCTAGATAGAATATGATGGAAAATTAGAAAGAGCATTTTGCATAATGTGCAAAAAAAATAAATTAACCACAGTAATGGTTACTTTAAGGAACACAAACTTCCAACAATCAACTTTGGTATAACATCAATTCTCAGCTGATCAAGTCACAACAATTGCTCTTCAAGAAGCTGCATCATTTGAAAATTCTGTAAAGGCTGCAGCTTTTTGCAAGCAACTCTAATTTAGTTTTTTTAAAACTCTTTACACAAAGTGTAAAAAGAAAATGGTTTAAACAAAATTTAAGCCACTAATGATACAACAGAAAGCAAATTAAGTTGCAAATGCTGTCAATGATACTATAAGCATGCATAACAGAAAACTCACCAAGATTTTTTTTTTTTTAAAAAACTGCCATACCTGAAGTGTTAGTAAAATGTTTGACAATAACGTTGGAAATAGCCCTATCATTTCCAAATAAATTGATGAAAGAACAGATTGTCTCAGCGGCAAAAAACTGATCGTTGTGAAACTTTTTTACAGGTAGAAGCTCAAAAGTTTGTTTTGGGGCCAATCTGACTATTACAAATGAAACAGCAAATGGCATAATTTAGGTCAATTTTGAACTTTTTAAAATCTAAAAATGTACTGGGATTCGGTTCAATAAAAATGTTCAATAAAGTACTGGGATTCGGCTCAGCTGGCACATTCGTGATGATGGGCTCTATAAATAGTGTTGGAGCTCAACTGAAAAGCTATTGTCCGATATTGTTGCACATACATTATGCAGCACGTAAGCTAGTACTCACTGTTAGTTAAGCAGCTGTAGGGATTCCAATAACTGTTAAAGGGAAAGACATTTTTAATTTCACAAATGAATATTTGAAATCAACCCAATTTAAATAACACATGTGATGAAGTAACTGTTAAAATTTTTGTACTGTTAGACTTTAAATCTAAACAACTACAACTTAAGTGCAAGTAATGATGCTTTTGATCATTTAATTAATAATTATAATGAAAAGCACCATACATGGTAATATGCACCCAAATGCAGAGCTATTAAAAAAGGAATTCTTTTTTTAAAGGACTTAATTATTTTTTATAAAGGCATAAAGATTATAGACTTTTGTTCAAGAGTGTACAGATGGTGAAAATCACATCCCTTTCCCATACATTCCAACTTTTCCTGTTTAAATTAGATATTCACCACTATATACTATCAGTAGAACAAATATATAAGGCCTGGGAATTGGGCAATGAAGTTCTTTAAGAGCAGGAAAAATTAAAACAAATTCAGACCATTATAATAGTAAGCAATGTGAAGTGTAGGACTTCAAACTTGGCATAAAATCTTTCATACATTCAAAATTCAGGAAATAGTCACTCTGCCAATAACTACTTGCCATACAAAGTGGAAAAAAATCTATCAAGTAAACTTTGCTTGGGAATGAGCATTTGAGAATTCTTTCATGATTGTCTTGTTAAGAACCTCTTTTTAATGCTCCAATAAAGGTGTCAACTGTGACATGAATTTTTTGCAGGTGAAAAAAATTAATGGAACAACAAAATGCATAAAAGCCTACATTAAATTTATTTATTTTGTTTTGTTTTTAAGGGACCTCCTCCTATTGCAATAGAGTAAATGAAGTGGAAATAATGTCATTCTAACACACATTATTAGTTATAATATGTGACAGAAAATGGCGGTAATTTACTAATTTGTTTTTTAAATTTCACTCCCTATTTTGAATTTCACTCCTAAAAATTAATAGAGTGAGATTACTCTCTACTTTTTCTTTCTTTTTTTTTGGGGGGGGGGTAACACTGGTCACTAGTAAGACCCATAGAAGAGAAATGTAAATAAAATACGCACATCACTATGATTTTTGTCTTCAGAATGAAACCACATTACTGAATGGCGAATCAAGAGAGATTTTTTCTATTATCAGTTTTTCCTTGTTATTTCAATGGAAGAAAATTTATGCTGGAATTTTGAAGTTAAAAATCTTAAAATATTATAGTTTATTACTTTATTTGGTTGCACAAAAAAAAATTGTTCAAGGAGAACTTTATACATTTTATAGGAAAGTTAATTTATCTTCTTTCGGGATTACATTTGTTTTATTTACTATATAAATAAAATTTTAGCTAGTGCACCTTTTTCTTATAACATATCAATCCAGATAATTAAATTTTATTCATTCTACAATCCAAATATATGCTTTTTAAACTATCTACTAAGGAACTATAAACAAATAGGAAGACAACATAATCATAAAGTAATGATTATATAGTATTATTAATTACTAATACATAATTTATTAACTATTTTATTGCTAAAATTTAGTAGACGAAGTTTTATTGATTCTTCGTTCACTTATATTGCTTTTTTTTAAACCCTCCATTGTGTTTTTTTGAAAGAATAAACTCTTCAATATCAACAGCTATTGCATTGAAATAATTTAATTAATAATATACATTTGCTCACAGAAAAGAGGGGTTATGAAAGGTTATTACAAAACCATTTGAATATAAGGCAAAATTTTTTAACATTAAATATAAATTCTTTGATGAAATCATCTGGTCCTTTTAAATTGCAATAATACATAAAAAAAATGAGAAGACAAGCAATGGTATTATAATGGTTAGTCTTATCATTGCAGGTATAAAGTTGAAATAAACTAGAAAGTTTAAAAGAGCTAAGCAGATTTTGTTAAAAGCTTCTTAAGGTGATGCAATCCTTTATTTACTCCTAATTTTAATTTTCGACTCCTTGCCATGTCTAAAATTATTTATTGTAATCATCTTCAAAAATTCCAGAAAAGATATCGATGATTTTACAAGATGCTGCACAATTATAAACTATATGTTAGATTAAAGTTAAAACTTGATTTTTATATACTTGAATATCGATAAATCATTAAAAAAAGTAATATACAGGTATGCTACAAAATAACTTCAGATTTTTTTGAAAATAGCAGATTAATTTTGTAAAAATGTAAACAATTTCATTCAGTTCATACACATTAAAAATTAGAATTCCAAAATAACTTTTAATCAAGCAGCGTCTTGCTGAAAAACAATTTACTTTTCTCTATTGCCTGCATTAGTACAAAACACGAATCTACCAGAAAAGAGATGCCCTTCACCCACTGCCAAAATCGATAGAAAGAGGGAATTCTGATGTTTAGGACTAAGAGAGATGGGGAAATGAAACAGCAAGATTGCCCAATTTGTATTACTGTTCTGTGGGATTTGTATAGTCTTTTAGAATTATTTGAATATCGAAATGATATTTTTTATCAAAGATTTATTTGAAGGTTTTAACTAAGTAAAAAGAAGTACATATAATTTACAATCTAACAGTCTATAGAATCATAAAAAAGATTACTCCAAATTTAAATATTAAACAAATAAATTAGTTTCTTCAAAATAAAAATATTTTAAATGGCAAAAAAAGCTTTAAATCTAAGAGGTTAAAGACAACTAAAAAATTTAAAGGGGTACCAGGTAATAAGAGACCCTTAAAAAATCAAGGTACGGTGCATTCCATTACATTAAAAATCTAGAATCCGCAAAAATTAAAAATATTTAGTAATTGGCATCCCTGCTTTTGCTTTTTACTGAATAACTAAAATTCTACACATATTCTGAAAACCCAGGTTCATTATTTTCCAGTCATGAATTATTTCAAATCATTTACAAAACATGAACTAAAAAATCTTCGAAGATATTTTAGAAAGAAAAAAAATTGAATACAACAAAAGAATAAAAATATTGAAAACTGAAAATACCCCTCAGAAACATAGTTTTTGTAACTTAAAGATTTTTCGAGCTTATACTAATATAGAAAACTTTTAGAAAGAAAAAGTTATAAGATACTCATGATTTATAAATTATATTAATGTAATTTCTTTTTTCAAAAGTTACAATAAAATCAAAAATTAGATTACTATTATTTTTTTAAATATATATTAAACCTTAAAAAAGAAATATTTAATTTAGATTTAGCCATAAAAATTTCATCATAATGCAAATTATTGAGGAAATTCTTGTAATTAAGAAAAAATAAGTGATTAGGTTGATTAAAAAGATTGACAGTAAAGATAACTGTTCTGGAAAAGGAAATGAAATAATGAATATTTTAAACATATAATGTTGGAATTTTAATAATATGGAGAAATCTAACAATGCATATGCCTTCTTCTTTAAAATACAATTTAAATTGAATCAAGCAGAAGTAAAGATATAAAACAATAAATAGTTTAGCTCAAATGTAACGAGTAAAAAATGTATTCAGTAAATGTATGAGTTACAAATGAGTGAATTGCACATGTGCATTAGTCAAAATTTTCTCTTAGTAAAAGAAATAAAACAAGTCTTCCATAAGACATAAAAATAAACTATATATTGAAAGTTTATAACTTTTAACTGTTATAGCTGAAATGCGAAAATCTTTTCAATATCTTAGAAATGCTTTTATTGCCCCAGAATGAGAAGCAAGATTTCATTTTTGATTATGTTTTACATAAGTTTCACTGGGACTAGCAAGATAAGCAGCATGAATAAAACAGCTGCTGTGTAGGAAACATTTAGGTAGTTTGTCAAAATGTTAAATTATACTTTCTCTAGTGTTAAACAACCGTTCCTCCACTTGGATTACTGGAACTTGGGCTAGACACATGTTGAGCAAGTATCTAAAAAATGAAATTACATCATTATTATTTGCTTAATATTGATTTCAAGAAATAGTTTGCATTTACAGTAAATGCTTATAGATTAAGATATTATTTAATTATTAGTAAAAATATAAAAAAAGGAGAAAATTTGTCTACCTTGCTATAATACAGAAAAATATTCCGTTGTGTGTGAATTGCTTTGTGTTGCCCATTCCTAAATTATACCATGCTAAAAAGTATTTATGGAGTACACAAAACCAATATGATTGAATGGCAAGCGATAATTATGATTGAATGGCAAGCGATAAATAGAATCATTTTACTAATTTTCATACTCAGGTATCTGTAGGTTTTGGTCTGATGCTGTGCATGGAGATCTGCAAAGCAAGACCATTTTAATAAGTGGCAGACTAAGTGCAGATAGGCAACTCATTAAAATTGATCAGCTAGTTTGACACACCATTTTAATCCGATACATTATTAACCTTCCGTTAGACGCACGCACCTCACAGGTGCATCTTTACTGCACTTCCACCTCCTTTGCCGTCAATAGATTTTTCCGGGGGGCGAGCCTAATGTTATCTTCCTATCTTTGAATTACTCAAAGGTCCGTGTACTCCCGACCTTCGAACATGTCGATGGAGAGTTGCAGCGGCTCAAATCACCCCACAGGTGCAACGCGACCATTGACCCAAGTATTATGGATATAATATTTTTATGAATTAAATATCTATATTTTATCTTATTTTTTGCCCTACTCAACATAGCAGGTATAAATGGTCAAGTTATATACGAAAAAAGTGGTTACGAAGTGAAAAACCGTAGAACCTTCTTGCGTCAATTGGCTAAACAACTTGTGATGGATGAAATGATCCGACGCAGGAGCAAGAAAAATTTATCTTCAGTACTTCGCTTTCGATTGGCAAAAGCAAACTTCTCAAGCCTCAGAAAATTCACTGTCAGAAAATGAAGCCAAGAAAAGAAAATTGTGCGTGCCATGTCAAAAAAATAAACAAACAAAAATAATTATACTTATGCTACTTGCGGAAAACACTTATGTTTGAGTAATGTAACAACAATTTGTAAAGACCTCTTGCAAAAATTCTTGTTCACATGAAGGTAGTTCTGCATCAGACAGCCTCTAAGATAATATTTTTATACTAACATGTGATATTGAAATAAGTTGTTCCGATATATAAGACTCTCAATGTTTTTTTACAATTTTACTTTTCTTTGTTTTTCTTTATGTTGTGCAATTATTTGTGATAGTTTTTTCATATATTTTAGTAATTAAATAAGTTTTTTCATACTTAATATATCTAAAGAATCTTAAATAGGTAACAATTAACTATTTAAACTAGAATAAATTTCACTTGACTTTAAAAAATTCAAAAACACCTTATAGGTGCAACGCGACTAACCATGTCGGAAACAAGTGCGCGTCTAATGGAAGGTTAAAGATGCCGATCAGTTTTTTTTTTAATATTAATTTAACACTTTCAAAATTAAAATAAATTGGAAAGAGGCTGGATACTTTTTTAATTGAATTATTAATTTCATTAACAATGACTTTACAACCGAAGTCCATGCACATTGTCAAACTGAAAAAGATTGTGTACCGTGGTGAAAACCCTTAAATAAACCAGTGTTCTCCATAAGTGTCTCCATAAGCGGTCTGCTTTGCCTTCTCTTTAATACTCATAAGTGCCCTCATTGTCCTTTTGGTAAAAGTAGGTCACCACTCTTAAAAACAATTGCCTTTTTATTCGTATTCCATTTTTACAAAAATAATTTACTGTTTAAATAACAATTACACACAGGAAAAATTATGTGTGTAAATAGGTTTGATTCAGCTAATAAGTTTAATTAATACTATTACAAATATTTACTTTGTTAGGATTATTCTCAAATCATTAAATGTTTATAAGTATCTCTTTTTTTAGGGGAAGGATATTAATAGTTGTTGTAGCTGTAGTTCGTTTCAACGCACAAGAGCTGCACAATGGGCTATTGGCGACGGTCTAGGAAACATCCCTGAGGATGATCCGAAGACATGCCATCACAATTTTGATCCTCTGCAGAGGGGATGGCACCCCGGCTTCGGTAGCCCAACGACCTGCACGTGAAGTCAGGCACTTTACAGTAGCACAGTTTAACGAGGACCAATACTGGAGGATATTAATAAATTTTTCAATTATTTTTATTCTTAAAATTATTTTATAAATAAATACCTTTTTAAAAAAAAATGCAACTTTAAATGTTTATTTGCTCATAATTTTCAGCCTAAATTATATAAAATGCTTTCAAGTTGTTTATCAATTTTAAATTTATTTTTAGTTTACTTGTTTGTTTGTTTTTTAAAAATTGTGCCCTGAGATTGTCTATTAGCATGTTTTTAATTATTTTTATAAACTACAAAATTTTCTCTTATTCTCATAATGAGAGAGAACTATTTTTGGAAAGATACACACAAAATAACATAAGAGGATCATTTAAAAATTGTTGAGGATCAAAGTCAGTTATCAAATATTACATTTTTTCATAAATTTTTAGTGTTAAATGAGAGCCATTTCAAAACACAAAATGCCCTTTTCTGAGAGGTAGCGCCCTGCTCTTCGATTCCAAGGGAGAACTCAGAATAAACAAGCATTCAATTATTCCAAAGAATTACAATTAAGTTATTTATAAAGGTATTACTTTAAAAACAATTGATTATTTGAAGAAAACAAAATTAACCCTGAGACCATATTTAGATTTTGCATACAAAATATAATTATTTAAAATGCTACTTTTGAAACAATATGAAGTTTCAAATTTTGTTACGAGAAAACATGAGTAGTTTTCGAAAGAGAATAACAAAGTTAAGCTCAACTAACATAAATTTGTGAAACACTTTTCTAAAAGAAAAGTATCTAAAAAATTATTATTTTTTTTTTTTTAAAAATCTAAATTATTCATTTTGGAATGCATAATGAGTTAAGATGTTTAACTGAGTCAATGTAACTAAATTATTAACTAGTTTCAAAATATTTCATACTAAAAATAAAAGTTCTTAATTATTTCAAAGTATTTTCAGATGTTTTAATAAAACATTTTTGCAACAAAATGCTTTTTTTCTTATATATGAATTGAATTCCAAGCGTAACAGAGGGAAAATCACAGAAGTATTTTATTCTAAAAAAATATATTAAATGTATCTAAAAACAAAACATTCTGCAAGAATGTGCTACTTACGGGTGCAATGTTTTATTAATTGACATAAAATAATAAAAGAGCCTGTAGCATATCTACCACTACAAAAAATTACAATACAATTCACTGGTATATCAGACCATGTCAACCGTTATCTATGAAAAGGTACCCCGACATAGAGTCGAGTTAACATGTCTTATATACTAGTGAATTGTAGTTGAATTTTTTAGTGGTAGATACGCTACAGAGCCTCATAATTAAATAGAAAGTACTAACAAAGGGGACAAATAAAATCCCACATTTTTGACATGCATTTATGCTAAATTCTGTGATTTGGACCATCCTAAACATTATTTGTAATTTTTTTAAATTATCACATTTCAAGGTAAAATAAATCGATATAAGACTTTTAAAATTGTAATCACATTTTTATTAAGTTTAAACAATGCATCGTAACAGAGAGGATATGAAATGTAACAGAAGGGACATTTTACTAATTTGATAAATATTAGAGTTTCTCATGCTGCAATAAAAACAATGGATGAGTACTGCATGCATGGCAATGGTAGCTAAAAGTCACCTTCTTCAAAGAAAAATGTTAATAAAACTAATATTTTAATGTACACAAAAATTTAACAAATTTTCCAAACTTCATAAAAATTTAAATACTTTAAGTGTAATTTTAAAACATCCAAGAGAACGTAATACAAAATAAAATGAATAGTCTGATCCTTGGCACACTTTTATGGAGAGTATAGCTACACAAACAAGAGACAACCACATATAATACATCTTCTCTAACTATTTTTTTTCTCCAATGCCCACCTGGATAATGACCTAGGTCATACAGGCACCTGAAGGGCAGATTTGTAGGACACTCGTCCAGGGGCACCATATAAGGTGGGCCAACGTTGCTGCCACAGTAAGGACAGATAGTACAGAGAAGGATAGAACATCCATGCCTTGCCCGGGATTCGAACCCAGAACCTTTCTGATGCAAGGGCAGTTCCCTAACCCCTACACAGGACGATCGGCCCTTCTCTAACTAAAAAATGGTCATTTGAGCATTAAAATAATACATATGGTATGCCATAGATAATTGAAAGATTAAAATATGACTAAACTGAACGATAAATGCAGTTTAAAACAGTAAGTGAATAGTTATTTAAAACAATCTTAAAAAGGACAGAGAGCCAAAAATTTTTTGATGTTCCAACTTTGCTCATATTTAATAAGATGAAACTTCAGCTCCTTTAAAGTTCTAGTACCTGCAATTTTGCTATATATTTATGCATGCTTTTGAGTATCAAATTTCAATTTAAAATTTGTATAATAAAAAGGCCCAATAATTATTATTATTAAAAAGAACATATTTTATTTATAAAAAATAAAAATGAATTTTAGATAACAGTATGATTAGTAAGAAATAATTATTAGATATTAGAATAAAAATAAATAAACCAAAATTTAATAAAATATATCAGACATAAAAACTATTTGTTTTTGTAGAATCATCCAGAAATAAAAAACTCAAAATATTATCTTTTTATTTCAAGCCTGAAAAATTTTAAAGACTATAAAAAAACTTAAGAGGGGAGCATGAGGAAATTAAGAGCTTCATGGAAAACATGGCACCTGAGCACTCTGCCTCTTCTGTGAAAAATTATTTTTTATTTGAATCCATATTCTCATGTTAAGCACAAAAATCATATCTCCAACTGAAAACAAAAATTTAAGACAAAGTAGAAAAATTTTTGTGGTTGATGTTCTAGAGTTTTTTCATAGTAAATTTATTCATGTCTCTTACCCATTTATAACAATTAAATCTTAGCATTTAGGCATAACAAATTGTAGTCTCACAGATTAACAATAAATAAATAAGGCTAAAAAAAAATGGAAATAAAACAAGGGAGCTCATTGTGGCACTATATAGAGAAATACAAGAACAAAAATTATATATAATAACCTTGGATATTATATCAATAAAGGTTAATTGAACTTACCCCTTTACCAGGTCTTGCCCAGGTACAGACAAAACCTTCCTGGCAGGCAATAACAAAGCAGTCCTCCCTGAAAACTAATGCAGTTAACCTTTCATGTGCTATTTTTTTGCATATAAGAGGTTCTAGCATAGAAACTTCATCTCTCCGAGGACAAACAGGAGTTCCTATTAATTTCACAGGATCATCCAACACCTTACTTTGGTTGGATTTATTAAGGCTATTTTTATCAGCATTCCTTGAAGCAAGACTAAAGTTTCTCTTATGTTCTTTGTCAGACTTTTTCTCTTTTTCCAATGTTGCACTTTTATTTCCTATACTGAGACTTGGCAAAGTTAAATTTCCATCCACAAGTGGAGTTTCTTTTGGACAACAATTAGCTTGCGCATTTCCAACACTATTACATTTACTTAAGCTTGGAGGATGTGTACTTGGACTATTGAGCAACATACTAGTTCTAGTCCTCCCTATAGGTTGTTTTAAAACATCTTCAGTCAAATCCCAAAAACAAATTTGGGTATCTTGTCCTACAGAACCAAACCTATAGGAAGTAATATTTAAAGACCTACTACCAGATAATGAATTTCTCGCACACACTGAATTAGGAAGCAAGCTGCCCGAACCAGATTTACTTCCTGATGCTAACGTTTTTGAAGAATCACTAGTATTATCAGGAGGTAATGGACTTACTTCTTCTTCACTACCACTTAAATCAATAACATCAGAATCATTATATACATATGCATCAAATGCAACAACACTAACCCATGATTTATGGCCATGTCCTCTAGCAACAACTCTTTTCTCTTGAAAAGACCATACAGTTACAAGATCATCTTCTCCTCCAGTTACAACATATTTCCCATCTGGACTCCAACACACACATAATAGGCCACCAAAAAAGCTTCTTACTACTCCCACAAGATCCATTGTATCATAATTAAAAATTCTTAAGAAGCCATCTTGACTAACAGTAGCAAGATATTTTGAACAAGGAGAAAATGAAAATTCGTTTAGAGCACCATAGCCTATTACCCACCTATAGAGTGGATTTCTTGTACTTTTTGTTTTACATGTATAAACAGCAAACCCTTCACCTTGCTTAAATAGTTGATAATGTGGAGGTGTATTTCCACAAGGTAAATCTTCTTTATAAACATACATTTGTCCACTGGTATGAGACACAAGGAAAAGGTTTTGGGATCCTGGCACCCATTTCAGACAGGTTACTTTTGTTTTATCTATCAACCTCTGTAAAATAAAATCTATTAGTTAAACAATTAATTTCTTCAAAGAAAATCACTGAAATAAGCAAGCAATCATTTTTCGATAATAACGCAAGAGAGGTAATGAATATTTGGTTACTATTCAAAACTTCTGTCGAAAATTCTATTGATCAAATAAAGATATTATTTTATTTAAATATAAATGTAGTGTGAAGTACCATATCTGGACGTTTGTTTACCAGAAGGATTTTTTTTTCAAACACTTTTTAACAATCAAAATAAACAAACCTTTTTTTCCCTCGTCGGAATTTTTTTTTTTTTTTTACATTTGCGCCTAGTTGAAAAGAAGCATGCAGGGATGAGAATCTTCCGTTTTACTGCTAATTTCTGCTTCTTTTTTATTTTTACCCGGTTTCAAATTTTTGTTTTATCTTATTCTGATTTCCAATACAATATGAAAAAAAAATTTGTTATCAGACAAAACGAAATTTGCCATTTCACCATGGTGCGAAAAAAATGAGTTCTTTTTTTTTTTTTTAAATGTGGGGTTTTTTTTCACACTGTATAGTAAATATTTTGCATGTATAGTAAATATTTATTTTATTTAATAATAGTAAAAAAAATTTAATTGTAAGGTATACAAACTTTTGTATTATTTTCAAGAATATAATTTTACAAGACAAAATACAAAATGTGAGCAAAATTGGACAAAATTCCTGAGAGATAGAATACAGGGTATCTGCTACATTTTAGATTTTCCATGACTAATTCCAGGAATTTTTCATGACTTAACGAAGTTGCTATTTTCTCCAACAATAAATTTAAAAAAGCATTATAATAACATTATTTGAAATAGGTATAACCAAAACTATTATACTCTCCATCTTCATATTTATAGATTTTAAACTTAAAAAACAGAGTAAGGAAAGAGTTGAAACAATAAAATAGCTGAAAAAAATACAAAAGCAAAAATTTTTTTTCCTGCAGAATTATATTCTAAAGATACTTTTCTTGTTCATCAGAAAGCAAAGAAATACTCCTGATTTTTCTGTTCATTTCGGAATAAAAAAATTTCGCCAATAACTGGTTTGCTACAACTAGAATTTTAAATTGATAAAATTAAAAAACAATAATAATAAAAATTCTTAGATCACAGCAGAGTTTAAAGAATAATTTGCTCTAGAAATGATATTTTTTCTTTCATTTTTTGAAAGAACACCATAATTTTTAAAGAACATGATAAAATCATTTTATATTCAAATAAAATATGACTGAGTGGTGATTTTGTTAGAAATTCAGATATTTGGAACAGGATGAAATTGGGGGGAGGGAGATTCCATTTTAAAAATTAAATTTTTCGGAGACCTAAATCCCTGATTTTCCATGATTTTTTTTTAAAAAATAGTAAAAATCATGACATTTCATGACAAATTTTGTTCACTACCAAAATTCATAATTTTCCATGATTTTTCATGACTTTCCATGTGTGCGGATATCCTGAGAATATTAAATATTTGATTTTGTTTAAATTCAATTTCTCAGGAGCAATTCAACCGATTTTGTTCAAATTTGGTATACTGCCATGCAAAATAATATTTTTTAAAATGATGCAAAAAATTGTATACCAAAATTCTATGTATAGGCATATTGAATAATATTGTGCTAAATTATTTTTAAGTATCGTTATTTTTCTATGCAATTTGTCATTCTGCAGAGGACAATTTGGCAGTAAAAATTGAGGTAAAAAAATATATTTAGAATATAATCTAACATTTAAATTATCGCCTCTTCTTCAGCTTTTCTCGTAAAAAAACAAAATATGTCATAAGAAGGCAAGAGATATTAGCACAGAATAAATTCTTTTAAAAAAATCAATACAATTATTTACATAACATACACAGTATATCTGATTATCGCAAATGTAAAAACTTAAATACTGTGTATATATCGATTTACATAACATACACAGAATTTAAGTTTTTACATTTTGTCTGCGAGACTGAAAAAAAAAAAAAGAAAAACAGTTTCCAATTTTCATACTGTTTTTCAATCGTTACTGATAGTTCAGAGAAATACACACAGAATGTTCCATTTAATTAAAATTAATATTTACACTGTTACTGTTTTTCAAGTTAGTCTGTTAATTAAACACTTCCTCAAAAAATTTGAAAAAGTTCAATTTTTTGTTTCAGACATTTTCTATCTTGAATTTCCTATAGAACATTAAGCTATCTCATGTTAGAATTAAAGTAAATTTCCTCTCTCCCAGCTAAACAAATGTTTAACATTATGACAAACTCTGCACAATTATAAACACACACCAGACTTAACCAATATATAATAAGCTTTAAATAATTGTGTCAAAGATGCACCATTACAACATCACAAGCACACCATAAGCCATGTGATCCCGCACACAGTGCTTGCCTTCAATTAGGTGTATTAAGAAGAAGTTTCCTTTTTCACCCATGAATGGCAGCAGGGTAGAACAGTTAACAGAACTAAAAAACTTTCAGAAGTGTTAATATTGTTCTCACCACTAGTGTTCAAAATCCGGTGAACTTAATACAGCTCTTGCGGTTTTTCGCGAAACGGCAATGAATTGACTTGTGATATCCAATCATCAAATTCTATCCCAGATAAAATTCTGGTGGCGGAGTAATGTAGTGTAACTACCACTACATTAATACAATTCTAATTCACTAGTAAATGAGACATGTTAAGTCAATTATATCTCGGGGTACCTTTAATAGATGAAGGTTGACATCATTTTAGCATTGACATTTATACATAATTTCTCAAATTTAAATATTAATAAAATGCTTTGCGAAAATTTCTAATTTGTTATCACTTACTGCAATGCTTGACAATATAAAATTTCTTGACTTAGTGATTCTTTTTTTAAATCATGACCTGAAGATCAACTTCTTTTACCAAACACCGAGATAAAAACCCATGGGATCCAAATCCCACCCACCTAGGATAAGAAATTATGGGATTACATCACTCTTAATTAATTTAATGAGATTTCTGATATTTCACATTTAATTTCTGGTAAATTGAAAAAACAAATTGTGGTTTAAATAATTTCTTTGACAATTTTGATAATTCAAACAAATTGTCGATAATTTCAAAACATTTTGTTTTGAAAGATCAATAGAAGCATTTAGTTTTGTAAGGGTTAAAAAAACTGTGAAAACAAAATTGCCATTTTTGAGAGAAAAGTTTTGAGGGCCATCCTTGGTGGGATAAAAATAAATAATTCCTGGAGAAATAAATAATACTGAACTTTATAAAATCTACAGAGAGCCAGATATTGGGAAGTTCATTAAAATAAATCGAATGAACTGGGCAGCTCACATTTTCAGAAGGAATGATGACTCAAATATAAAGAAAATTCTATTACACAAACCCCTAACGAACAGGAAAAGAGGTAGACCCAGGCTGAGATGGCTGGATTTAGTTGAGACTGATTTCTTTACTATAAAGGAGAAAAACTGGCAAACAAGTGTCAAAAGTAGAGAGAAGTGGATTCGAATTCAAAGGAAGGCACAGGCCCACCCTGGGCTGTCTAGCCAGATATGACGATGAAAAAAACTGTGTTAATGAAACAGCAATGTGTGTATTGGTCGTTATAATGGAGAGGTCAGTGTAATGGGAGTCAGGCTAAAGAATTGTATGTGCCATAAAACTTTATTCAAAAAGATGGGATATACTTAGTGCTACGTAGACTAAAACAAAAAAACAATATGAGTAAAGAAAAATACTTTCTATATTTAAATTTATGCTCTATTCACAATGTTTTTTTTGCTTTAATAATATAATTATTTTTACTAAAATGATAAAAATATGCATTATAAATTTTGATATCACGAATTTCTTAAATCAGGAAATATCTAACATCTCCTTTTAAGATATCAAGGTTTGAACCTTTATTGACATGACTATACTGGATAAGAGATTAAGATGTAGATACAAATATTATTAAAGAGAGAATATCTACATGATAAAGCTTTAGAAATAAGGAGAGAATTCACAATACATAAAAAATTTTAAAGCTTTTTTTTATTTTAAATTGTAAAAATAAGTGAAAAGTAAATAAAATTTAAGAAACCATTCATACTTTACCTCTTCATTATACAATTTACTAAGTTCTTTTTTGACAGGATCGATTAATTGAATCTGACCAGCAGAAAAACCAACCAAAAGTGATACTCCATCACTAGTGACAGTGCATTGATTGAAATCATGGCACGTAGGATAAGTTCCCTTATACACTCGTTTATCAACCGGTTTTGTCAAATCTGCAGCCTGAAAGTAAAAATAGGTTGAATTACTTATACAAACCAAAACTTGGTTAACAGTTATAACATTTTAAGCTGCATTACATTATAAACAATAAAAATAAGAATTAAAAGTTTGATAAATTAAACAAGAGAAATACAGTCAAACCTTGATTTCTTGAATTTAAAGGTAGAGACTAATCATTTTCTAATACAGAAACCTCAGGATATTTAAAATTAAATATTGTTATTGCGTATAGATATAATTTATAGTATAATTTTTAGCAGTTTAGTCAAAATAATAATTCAGCAGGCATTCATTTTAAAAGCTTGCACAACATTTATTTATTAAAGAAGGAGGGAAAAAAACAATTATTTTAAATAATATTGATTTTGTTTCTTCATTTGGTTTTACATTTTGCAGAAATTCTTTGATTTTGCATTTTCCTCTTCTGATATATCCTGTAACCTCTTTTAATATATCTTGTGCTTCCCAATTACCACATATTGCAACATAATTGTCCAAAATACCTACCTACTTCTAAATTTTTAAAACCTTTTGTAGTTATTTTATAACCAAGTTCATTCCAATCTTTTGGTCAGATATCCTTAAATATCTACGAGATATCTAACATGTCTACTTTTCATTGAATGAACAAAGCTGTGGAATTTCTTTCCTCTGTTGCGTGAGAATTTGTAATGACTCTTGCATAGCTAATTTTAGCTCTGCAATTGGCTTCTTTAAGAAAATTTTTCCCCCTCTCTTTTAAATGACATTTATAGTCCACATTTTGTCGAAAGGTACAAAGTGGCGTAAGTGTTGTAACAAACCTCTGGGGGAGTTGAGGGCACATCATCAGGATTAAAGTTGCATTAAAACCCATGCCTTGAAATGTTCCCATACACTACTAGGAGCACTTTAATATTGTGAACTGTTTCTTCATGTGTTTCTGAACAGTTCTTAATAGGAAAGGGCACCAAACGGCATATCACATTTCCAGACATTGGTTCCTATACAATTTTAATGCTAATGATGTGCCCTAAATCCCTTAATTTAGCGCCAACATTTACGCAACTGTCTGTCATATATATATATTTTTTTAAAGTTGTGCATTTCAACAAAAAAAGGGACTAAAAATGCGATTTTTAAAAAAAATCTGAAGCTCTAGAAACAAATCTAATTTCAAATTTGAAATCCCCACACCTGAACTTGGCAAGATCAAATATTTGCATAAATTTAACAGAAAATTTGCTCCCATATCATGGTGTCTTAATTATAGTGAAATATTCTGTACATTGCCTTTATACCATAAGAGGGAAACTGCTGTCATATGATTAAACAAAGAAAATCATTCTTCTTTATTAGGCAGCATTTTTAAAATAAACAAACATGGCCCCATTTACTTCAAACTTTATAATGCAACCATTTACTTTATAACTTCAAAAAATTACATTAACATTATTAAAATATATTTCTTACAGAGACGAAGGCTTTTTAGGTATCAATTTTTATTAACAATTTTGTAATACTTTTAATGAATGAACTGAGGGGCAATGGGCATTAAAGCAAGTTTCTTCCGTGGAAGAAAACCTGTTGTCCTTGACATTAAGAATTATTTCACAAATTTATGTAAAAAAAAAAAGTCTTAAGGAATTGGAGTTAAATTAAAAATTTTAAATTTATCAGAAATTAAGAAAAAAATAATTTTTTTTTTTTTTTGCTGGTCAAAAATATTTTGTGAAATAAAGATTACTGAGAAATGTATCAGTTTCATTCTACAGTACAGAACCCGTTATCCGGAAATCAGAAAACCGGAAAACCAAAAAAACGGAACGAAATTCGATGAATTTTCCAGCCATTTTAAAAAATAAAAAAAAATTTCCTCATAAGATTTCAGGATTTTTCATTCTCTTTTGAAAGATTTTTACCTTACCATCATTTTGGAAATAATCATTAGTGTATTACTTCATAGTTTATCCTTCTTTTTAAGATTATTTCCAAAAAAAAATTTAAATTTTTATATTTATAAAAAATTTAAATTTTTTTAGTTGGGTTTAACAATAAAAAAAACGGCTTTTTGTAGCGATTCAGAAAACCGGAAAAATCAGTTATCCGGAATAGCGATGGTCCCGATCGTTCCGGATAATCGGTCCCCTACTGTATTATTATAACAAATGCATAGAGATTTCCAATTTTTCCAAATATTAAAGAATTTTTATTATTGTCCATGGTCTTAAGCTTTAGGTTTACCAATAAATAGTTTAAAAGAGCTATAGTTTTAAAAAAGATTATTAAAAAAAAATCCTTGAAGTTAACATATTACACAAAATTGTTTGATTTCACCAGTCTGTTTGATTTACCAACATAACTCATGCAACATTTTGACCAGCTACTTTGATTTATCAACACAATCCATGCAACTTATTTGATATAAACAAGATCATAAAATATAAGGTAGCATTTTTGTCTTGCAAACGTAAAAGTTAAATAATAAAAATATGACAACACTGGAATAAATAAATTAAATAATGATTGCAAATTAAATGCATATAATTCATATTTAATTTGAAGAAAAAAAAGAATGTCTTTTGCATATAAAATACTAAAAATTATTATCTCATTAGGACAAAATAGTTGAAATTGCAATGAACAAAAATATGCAGTTATGTTAAACATTTAATAAATCTAAAAATAAATTTTATTTACATTGAAGATTTTTGTATTTCATACTGGATGTGCACAACTTTAAAACCATTACTTTATACAGTCAGGAACCATTAACCTTTTCTCCTTAATTTTGGAGAAAAAAAAAGAAAAAAAACATTCAAGATTTAAATTTTAATGCACTATATTGAAATATAAATAGTTAAAGTACATATTTTCAGATACTTCATATTATATCCAAATTAACAAATTCTATTGACTAAACAAGCTATTGTGCATTATAAGGCGTATTTCTGTTATTAAATCTCAAGATAATTACATTTAAATAAATATTTAATTATAATTCAATACTGTAAATTTAATGGTTTTTCCTTTTGTTTAGCAACCATGGGAGTTTTATGAGGCATTCTAGTTTAACAGGCTTATAATGGAGCAAATTTTGTTCAAGGAAAGCATCACTAAGTTGATGATATTTAAATTATTAGGTGATACATTTCATTCTAAAATATGTGGGGATAACGGATGGTAAAATAATTAAAATTAAAAAAATAATTTAATTTAGCAAAATTAAAAAATACTGATGAGAAGATTTCAAGCTTTTCTTGAAAATTCCCTGATTTTTCCCAGTATAAAAAATATTCCCTGATAATTCCAGGTTTTAAAGGTTTTCCGGGTGAGTGGCCACCTTACTGAGCCAAAATAATCACAAGGTTTTGGAGAATTTTAGGTAGTGGCATGTAAGAACAGAACTAACTCAAAGAGTATAACTCATAGTGGCCCTAGTCAAACTGTGTATTCTCTTTATTTTCAGAAAATTTTGCTGAAACACTTCAAATCAAAACCTTGACTGTTGGCAAGAAAAGGTACTGAACAGAAATATCTCTTTTATCTATTTCACTCAAGTAAATCTCATACCTAAAAAATTGTTTGCTGAATATTTCTTTTTCATTTCGTTTAAGATATTATCTCAAGTGTTGCAAAAATCAAGCAACTTTTGAAACTTAAATTCTATAAGTGAATGTAATAAATAAGTAATTATCAAGATAATTTACTTATTTATACTTTTAAGTCTAAATATTATTAATAAAATAGAATATTTTTAAAGAAAATTGCAGTAAACAGTAAGCTGAAAATCTTTAAAAAGGGCTGCGATTCAAAAATTTTTATGTATAATTTATTCTGAATAATTAGTATTTTCTACTACAATTGTTACAAATCCTATAAATAGTTATTTGGCACAATATTGCATATTTTTGCTTCTAAAAGTGTTAAGTTTATGTAAAATAGAGCAATGAGGAAAGATTTTTATTTCGTAATCTGCGGCAGAATAATCACTAGGTCTTGGTAGCTTCTGAGCAGCAGTGTGTGAAAAACTAAAAAAAAAAACCAAAGAAAGGGAACAACTCGGAGGGCAAAACTTGTAGTCACTTAAATTTATATTTTAATGCTTTGTAGCCAAGACATAAATCAAGTGAAAAAGAAAACACAGGGATGCCAACTTGCTACTCTTCTGGTTGTAGCAAAGTTCATATTTTAATCAGGGGTCTGTCCAGGTTTTTCTGAGAGGTACCTATTATGTGAAAATTTAGACATAATTTGTGAAAATTAATAATTATATTTAAAAATCAACATAATATGGATTTATCGTTTCCTACTGGATACAAAAATAAAATTTTAAGAAAAAGTATTGTATTTTCTAAAGTTGAATTCGTAAAGGTACCATTAAACGGTAGAAAATCTGGCCTGGACAGACCCCTGTTAATGCACGATTCTTAATTTAGTAAATTCGATTCAAAGTTATTTGCCTTAAAACATTACACATAAAGTATTCAAAAACTCATATAGGATTACCACTATTACAGCATTCTCATGATGAAACTGTTAAAAATCCTGACAAAAATAACCAGAATTCAGAATGCTTAAGTTTCTAAATTTCTGCTACTCTAGAAAACTTGTTGCTGAGCAGTTGGCAGCGCCACAAGCTTAAATCATCTGTTCAAGTTATATCTCACCTCACATTTGAGCACATTTAAGTGCAGTATATATGAAAGCTACAAACACAATAAAAATATACAATTAGAGCACGCATTGACGGTAATAATTCTACAGATTTGAAAAGCTTTAAATCCACCCCAACATTAAATTAAATAAACCAAAAGCATGACCGTAAAAGGAAAACATGATATGTTTACAAACAATCTGTCTTTGACGTAAAAAGTAGCGATATTGTAATAGTTTTACTCATTATAAACTTAATTACTTAAGTGGGAAGCATATTTGTATTAGAGCTTTTCCGATTTTATTATAAAACCTACCTTTTTCACTCCTTTATACATGTAAACATAAAGTTCTCGTCCCACGTTAAAGCAAATACGATCGCCGTTACCGGAAGAATCAGGCATGTTTACAAAAGAAACTTTCACAGGAGTATTGCCTTGTACATTATAATTAATTTTATTGGGTCTAGAATATTCGGATAACGTCATTAATTTATACACTCCTTCTCTTGTCATAAATTGAGTCTTAAGTTCATCTTTGCCTCCCCCGTCACACTGCACCGCCATTTTACCGACTCAACATTGATGAGGAAATTAAATATCCCGGATGTTCATAAAATGGTAACATCATTAGGAAGACAGCTCGAAGTACATAGATTCAAAAAAAGTTTTACGACACTGGGATAGAAACAACATGATTTCATCAATTAGCACTAGAGCAGTACAGTTTATTATTTTCTTGTTTAACTTTTCTGAAGAACAGTAACCGAAATGAGTATCAACAATAGTTGCCATTAAAAATTAAAGAAATCCGACAAAAGTTGAGAATTTACAAATTTGTCTTCGAGACCGACTTTCTAGGATAATCATACCAATGACGTTAAGCAGTAACTTTGCCATCTGGCGAACTACATCATTCGCGATCGCGACACTCGATTACGCCATCTGGGGAAAGACGAGTTCCATGGTTTGACCTTTCCCTCTCCTACTTTTCTCAGTTATATAGAAATGTAATATAATATTTTCTCTTTCTTAATATTTTTCGCATTTATCACAAATACTTTTCAAAATCTCCCCCGACGTTTTCCTTTGGAACTATATTCAATGTAGATTTCAGCTCAATATAGTTTAACTTAAAAGTTTTTAATCTTTTTGAAAAATCAAGACAGAAATTATGCATCCTTCTCCTGTGACTCTCCACACGCTAATGGTGAAAGCATGCGAAGTATTGCCATAGGTAGAGAGCTTTGCTCTACGCCACCTGTAGCCCATTTCGATCGCCGATTGCTAAATCTATCAATTTGGAAGATGCTTAATGGAGGAACCACTAAAGTGATGTTATTTGAGTATTCTTCGGGTGGATGAACTGAGTAGGTGACTAAGCAGCAAATTGTCAACAAAATCACTTGGTTGTCATCGAACCGAACTAGGCTATAGCTGGTACTCCTTTACCTATGGCAACAATAAGCATGCTTTCGCCATTAGCGAGTAGACCCTTACGAAAATTTAAGGTTGATTTGAGGTATTTTTGAGGTATTAAGGTTAATTTGAGGTATATTTGAGGTGTATTTAAGGTTTCTGAGAAAATAGCAATAAAAATTATACCTCGTAAAGGTTGTAATTAAGGTGTACGCGGTTGTTTTATATATACTTCAGCCTATTTTGAGGTTGTTTAAAATCAACTTCAAATCAACCAGGTTGATGAGGTGATTCTCAAGGTATACCAGGTTGATTTTCTAACACTTGTAGCAAAAGAGGTACTTTTGAGGTATAAAATTTTTTACCTTATTTCAACTAAAGAGAGTGAGGCACTTAATGAGGTATATGAAGTCATTTTATTTATACCTAAGCTTATTTTAAGGTTGTTTTAAATTCACTTCATATCAACCAGACTGATGAGGTAGTTTTTAAAATATACCAGGTTGTTTTTTTTACACTTGAAACAAAAGAGGTATTTATGAGGTATAAAAAAATTTATCCTACTTTAACTAACGAGAGTGAGGTATTTACGAGGTATAAAAAATATACCTTTTTTCAACTAAAGAGAGTGAGGTATTTATTGAGGTGTATGAAGTCATTTTATTTATACCTCAGGTTGTTTAAAGTACACTTCATATCAACTAGCTCACTTCCCAGAGTGAGCTAGTTGATATGAGAGCGGCAAATAGCGTGTGTGGTTACAATCGAAAGTTTCCTCGAAATTCGGTAAGTGTGCTTGACATTTATTAATTTAGCTTTATCACTTTTAATCAAATATGCTTCAATTTTCAAACTTAAATTTCATTATATTTGTTTTAAAGACGCGTCCTGATCTTACATTATTTAAGTCGGAAGATATTCTTTGAGGCTATTGTTGTAGGCTTAGCAATAAGACAGATCAATCTAAATATTTCTCGTCGCTGTTTAGGGTAACGTTACTGGTGAATCGTTACAGCAGGTTACGCACAGTATATTTTATTGTTTGTAATTTATTCAAATATAACTATTCTTTTTGTTTTGCTTAAATGTATATGTTTTAACGTAGCAGTATGCAAGCTGATTGAGTAAAAGGTTCATAATTTCTCTTATAAATAAATCACTGAAAATTGAAAGTTAACAGTTTTTATATATTGCAGGTAATAAAACAAATAAACAATACTATTGTAAGGAACGAAATGCATATTTGTTGCCTTCAACAAAAATCTAACATACATATTTAACTAATAAAATAAACATATACAATAAAAATTGCAATCAGGGTAAATACATCACACAAAAATTTNTATATATATATATATACAAGGTGTCCCGAAACGACCGCATAGACTCTGCACAGAAACAAAGTATTACGTCACTGCGGGAGCAAGAAAAAACACTTTATTGAACATATCAAAAGTAGTATACAATGCACAATTTAAATCAGATGTTCAAAGTGTCCGTTTTAAACATTATCGTCTGGAAAGATATGCAAATACTGTTGCTGATATGTCCAATAAAGTGTTTATTTTCTTGCACCGGCAGTGACGTCATACTTTGTTTTTTGTATTTTTCTTGTAAGCTATGGATCGTACAGGAACGCTTCTTTGGGCAGTTTTTATGTACTCCCAACAAGGAATCTAGCTGTGCAGAGTTTATGCGGTCGTTTCGGGACACCCTGTATATACACAAAGTTTATCCACAGTTCCCTGGTATTGCTGAGATGACAAAGGCTGTAAATAGCACATGTGCAGCAGCGAAGAAGAAGTGGCTAGTAAACTACTGCTCAGCTTTCCCTTGGGAAATAGTTCTAAATTTATACCGAAAAGAAAAAGTAATCTCTCCTAATAAACTACGGAATGAATGTAATTGTTGATAACAATAGTTTGCTAGATCTTTGGTAATTGAAAGCTGGTAACTGTACTAGCTCACTTTTTCATGTTTGATCACAAAACTGCTATTTTTCTCTACATGTTATTTTTTCACAATTTACTCACATTAATTATTTACTAAGCAGATTGTTATTTCTTTTAAGAATATTGAGCAGAATTAAATAAATCCCGATTTCAAGCTTATATGACAATTTGTTTGAAGGTTATGAGCAGTTTTATGCAGCTGTTTATGGTGCACAACTTCAAAAATTAACGAATTTTGAAAATCTTAAATTTTTTAGAAAGAAGTCAGTATAGTTTCTTATGCAATTTTAATGCTGAATTGAATAAAATCATTTGCAAATAAAAACATTTATAGTTGAAAGTTATAAGCATTTTTTTGAATTTCATCCTATAGGATGCGTTTTTATATTTAAACAAATGTTTGTAACAATTAACTATTAGTTTTATTCTGCTCGGCATTATAAGTTATATATGAGATATTATACTCAACTTCTTTTAAAAGTATTATTTCAAATCATTCTCTCTTAGACATTTTCCTCAAATAAAATTGCTCACAACTTTAAAATAAATGCTCTTTATCAGCCTGTAATTAGTTATATTCGATTGAGTGTAAAAAAGAATAATAAAAATTGGTACATAACTTTAAAATTTCAATTTATTGAATGATTGTTGATTCTTGATTACATTGATTAAAAAATATTAAAATAACTATTTTTAAGAAACTCTGATGGGATTGACAATAACGGAAGTCCTCTTCAGAATCAGCGTCAAAAATTTATAAAAAAGCTATTAGTTTCATGAAGTTTGAGAAACAGTTTAAAAATATAGACTAGGTTTATTAAGTTTAAAGATTTGGAAGAAGAAAAAAAAATCTAATTATCAAACTTACAAGTACTAAAATGATATCAGATGTATAGGAAAATGAAAAGTGCTAAAATTCCCTAATAAGATAGGAATTATTTATTTGAATTTCGGTAAAGGTCTTTAATGGTAGTACTTTCTACAGTGTATTTTATTTTGTGGCTGTGGTACCTGTCATGCGTTTTAGCTACGAGGATTGAATAGAAATGGCAGAAGGGGAATGCTATTTATCTGATAAAGAAAATTAATTTCATCCAGTTAATTTAAATCATAAAAAAGATTCTAATATTTTAAAACCTGACACTATTATTGTAAATATGACTTTCTTACTAATTCATTATTTTTTCTTTTATGTTCCAATAATCACAAGTTTCAACAGGTTGACGGAAACAGTATTTAAAATAATTTTAATGAAATTTTAGTTTTAAATAAAAGTAATTTGAATTTCAGATGACTAATTATTTATATTTGTAGTTTTATAGCCTTAAAAACTCAAGCACCTTAGACAACTATCTTTTAAAAATATGAGTTCCCATTAATAATTTTTTATAACTGCAGAATTTGGATAAGTGTTATTATGGGATGATTTAATTCAATCAATTAAAATTACAGAAGAATTGTGTATTTGAAACTTTCTTTTGCAGCTTAACAAAAGAAGCAATTACTGCCGAAGGATTAGTATTAAAAACTTCAGGTTGATAAATAAAGATCTCTACTAGTGAAAAAATGTAACGATATACATTATTCTTTATATAATATAAATAATATCTTTATATATAATATATTAATAAACTAGGTGGTCCGTATAACACCTCATCTTCGTAAGTACTAAAAAAACAGCTTTAGGTTGAGCTACATAAGACTGAAGTGTAAAATGTCGCATCTTTGGTTGATAAGTTAATACTTCTAAAAATACAAAAATATATGTTTGAGGTTACGAAATAATAACTTAAGGTAGAACATGGAACACATGACGTTAATAAAAAATAAACTTTCCAAGTGTTGAAAATACACTTCAAGTTGATTCACAACAACCAGAAGTGTAAAATGGCACACCTTAGGTTGAAATATATATACCTCTACAAGCATAAAATTAGATACCTGAGGTTGAAAAATAATTACCTGAGGTAGAAAAAATTACACCTGAGGAAGATTTATAATAAGCTGAAGTGTAAAATGACACACCATAGGTTGAAAAATATATACCTCTACAAGCATAAAATTAGATACCTGAGGTTGAAAAATAATTACCTGAAGT